>NC_090255.1:4549912-4557412 GCF_037325665.1 Littorina saxatilis
GAGAGAGAGAGAGAGAGAGAGAAACACTGAATGGTGTATTGTACTAAGGCCAAGGACCCATATATATGCATATATTATAAGAGACTCACTTGAGCTGAGATGCTTGTGGCGTGAGTGTGACGAAATGAAACATGACGTCAGAGCGCGTGTTGATCACGATACTTGTGGCTAGGGTCAGCATACCCTCCCAAAGACGATCGTTACCCACTACGACAACATGCACGACTGTCTCCTTCTGTCCTTTGGCACAGGGGTCTCCCATTTATGAAACAGAAAAACGTTTTCAACTTAGAAGGGGAGGTGGTCAAATATTATACATGTAAAATGTTTGATGGCTTATTGGCAGACCAGGTTTTTTGTTGGTCCGAGGTGACCATATCGTTTTTTGTTTCATCTTTATCGACCAAGGCCGAAGGCCGCGGTTGATAAATATGTAACAAAAGGAGTTATGCTCCCCGAAGACCAACAAAAAAATGCGAGGGAACGTTTACAATCGTTGTCCTCGGAAACACGAATCAAAAACCGCGATGGTTCCACACATCAAACAAACAGCCTGATTGGCTTTTACTTTGACAATCCACGTTTCACCTCAAAGCTCAAACCCATTCACCACCTCTATAAGTAACATGGGGAACAGCGTTATTTATTCCCCAGCTGGTTATGAATTACAACTGGTGAAAATGATGACAAAATGCATTCTTTTCACAAGGGTATTGTATTTGAGAAACAGAGAAACGTTTTCAACGTTGAAGGGTAGGTGGACAGACATGATCCATTCTATAGCACAGGGGTATTGTGTTTATGAAACAAAGACACGTTGTAAATGTTGAAGGGGAGGTGGAAAACATTATCATTTTAAAGGTGGTCGTTTACATTTTTGCTTTTTTTCAATAATCTTATGGTTAGATTTCGATACAAAATTATGTCAAATGATGAATGAACCATGGAGAAAAAAGTTATAGAAAAAATAATATATGTAAAAAAAGATTTTATTTTTGGGTAGCGTGACTCACGCTTCCAATATTTTGTTTTCTGTTTGCTGAGAACATGTGCTTTGCCTAAAAATACTGACCAATCAAATTCATGTCACTATGCTTATAGCCACGCCCAAACAAGTGCAGCAACAGTTTGACACTGGAGCGCTGTCCACGCTTTTTTTTAAACGCACGAAATGCACGGGATTTGAGAGGAGTTTTGCACTTGGCATTTTCCAAATAAGGATATCCTACTATGAGTACTACGCTGGAATACTACAATGAGTTTTCAAACGGCTACACTGGCTTCGTCTTTCCTGATCGAAAGGGGGTGTATTGTTGATATTTGTAGATAATAGACTCTGCATTTTAATGGTCAAATGGCGATTTCGGTATAAAAATGTAGACAAGGACCTTTAAGACGGAGACCTCCCCGTGTAAATAATTCGCTGACTCGCCACCACAGGTTGGATTGAGTTTATGACTATATGAGTGTGTGTGTGAGTTTTGGTGTAAGTGTATGCGTGTGTATGTGTTCGATTTTGTGTGAGTGTACGAGTGTGTGCACACGCGAGTGTGTACTTGTGTGTGTTCGTTCGTGCATGCTTGTGTGTGTGTGTGTGTGTGTGTGTGTGTGTGTGTGTGTGTGTGTGTGTGTGTGTGTGTGTGTGTGTGTGTACGTGTGTGTGTGTGGGTGTGTGTGAGGTTGTGTGTGTGTGTGCGTGTGTGTATGTGTGTGTTTGAGTGTGTGTGTGTGTGTGTGTGTGTTTGAGTGTGTGTGTGTGTTTGAGTGTGTGTGATTGTGTGTATATATATATGTGTGTGTGTGTGTGTGTGTGTGTGTGTGTGTGTGTGTGTGTGTGTTTGAGTGTGTGTGTGTGTTTGAGTGTGTGTGATTGTGTGTGTATATATATATGTGTGTGTGTGTGTGTGTGTGTGTGTGTGTGTGTGTGTGTGTGTGTGTGTCCGCCTGCATGTCTGTGTTGCTGTCAGAGTGTGCATCATCATCAATGAAACCTTCTTACCCACAATGATTTTCTTGGAGTGTGTGACCTGGCGAACAAACGTAGACAAGTCCGCGGTATACACTATGATGATCAAGATGAGTGTAGCTGCCACGACACAGAAAGCTGCACATTCGACAGACATGTTTTATTGTCGTCATTTTCTCGTTCATAATAAGCTGGGTTACAAAAAACATTGTGATCATTTTCACGAGTTTTCATTCATAACTAAATGGGTAAAAAAAAAAATTAAAAAAATTTCATATGTGGCAAATCAAGGTGGTGAATGAGTACCGAAGAATACCGGACGCGAGAGCGATCAGACAAATTAGGATGTTGTTTCATCAAGTGGGGGTCGAATACGGAACTCCGGCGTGAGAGACACTCAAACCACTATGCCGCTCTATTTGATTCATCAACTTCATCTATACATCTCCCTGCCAAGAGCGGATACCTCGCAATAAGGGACACCAACGATATAGGGCATAATTATTTCCTCGTACTCTGGGTTCCAGACTTTATTCACAAGTGGATCGTCTACTAGTAAATATTTACAAGTATCTTCAAGTATAGGTATCTACAAGTAAGTATCTACAAGTAACTATCTTCAAGTATAGGTATCTACTAGTAGGCCTAAGTATTTACAAGTAGGTATCTTCAAGTAATTATCTACAAGTAAGTATCTACAAGTGAGATGATTAAAATACGCTTTATTAAAATCTCTCTGTTGGGAGAGGACACCTGAGACGTAAGGACAATTTGGGTTGATCAGAGGGGGTGTCCGGTCATTACAGGTAGCACTTACCTGTGGTCGAAGGCTGTCTGAACATTCCACAAATCCTCGCCATCACTGTTGTCCGTATGCGCCTCTAGTTGGTTGGTTTTTGGGGTTTAATGTCTCTTCAGCAGATGCTAGCTGCTATTCGAGACCGATGCGCCTCTAACAGGGGAGTTATCTTTTGCGTTCCTGAAACCACCGAAAAAATAAACAAGAAAATGACGGTTGGTGAGATGAACAAAGTCGGAAAAAAACACAGAATTCTTTAATAATAATAATGATAATAATAATAATAATAATGGACTCTTCTTCTTCTTCTTCTTCTTCTTCTTCTTCTTCTTCTTCTTCTTCTTCTTCTTCTTCTTCTGCTTCTTCTTCTTCTTCTTCTTCTTTTTCTTCTGCGTTCGTGGGCTGAAACTCCCACGTACACTCGTGATTTTGCACGAGTGGAATTGTACGTGTATGACCGTTTTTACCCCCGCCATTTAGGCAGCCATACGCCGCTTTCGGAGGAAGCATGCTGGGTATTTTCGTGTTTCTATAACCCACCGAACTCTGACATGGATTACAGGATTTTTTCGTGCGCACTTGGTCTTGTGCTTGCGTGTACACACGGGGGTGTTCGGACACCGAGGAGAGTCTGCACACAAAGTTGACCCTGAGAAATAAATCTCTCGCCGAACGTGGGGACGAACTCACGCTGACAGCGGCCAACTGGATACAAATCCAGCGCGCTACCGACTGAGCTACATCCCCGCCCGCCCGTGGCCACCAATGCAGGTTACGCTTTTATGTGGAGTTTAATGGGTCTCGCTCGCCCCTGTGCTATATTTCATAACTGAAGTTTCATCGATTTGAATGACTTGCTAACGAGCTTATTTCAAGCACAGCTGTGTTCTAACGTGTGTGTCAGAGCGCCATAAACTAATACAAGTTTTCAGTAAACATTTACGAATAACAAAATACATAGCACATAAGTATAGAGCAATGTGTTATTCATTGATATGTGTGTGATTGCACGTTGAATAATGTTATGTTGTAGTACTTTGATTGTACGGCGCTTGGAGCAGGGTTAAACCCTGGATACATGCGCTATATAAGGCCCCCCAAAAAAAAAGGTCTGTTTACGGTAACATAGGCCAAAAAAATAGGGTCGGTAGGTCGGGATTTTTTTTTTTTTTTTTTTTTTTTTTCCAAAAAACCATATTTTTACGTTATTTTGCCAAAAAAACAAGAATTTTTTTTTTTTTTTCCCCAAATGCCAAAAAAAAGTCTAGGGTCGCGCGAAAAAACTAGGGTCGGTCGGGTTACCGTAAACAGACCTATTTTTTTTTTTTTGGCCTAACTATTATGCATTAGTATTATTAAGTAAAAATATGCATTGTACTTGGGGCTAAAGTTCGTCTGCCTCTCCATACTGATGGGGAAAAATTGGGCCACGATGCCAAATGGAAAGAAACACCAAAGTATTATTTTGTCTGTATCGCAACAGCAGAATAAAAATAAGTATGTGCCTGTATCGCAACAGCAGAATAAAAATAAGTATGTGCCTGTATCGCAACAGCAGAATAAAAATAAGTATGTGCCTGTATCGCAACAGCAGAATAAAAATAAGTATCTGCCTGTATCGCAACAGCAGAATAAAAATAAGTATCTGCCTGTATCGCAACAGCAGAATAAAAATAAGTATCTGCCTGTATCGCAACAGCAGAATAAAAATAAGTATCTGCCTGTATCGCAACAGCAGAATAAAAATAAGTATCTGCCTGTATCGCAACAGCAGAATAAAAATGTAAAAGTGTGGTTGTGAAAGTAACTGCATTAAAATGTTCACAGAATCGTATTATTTTAGACATAGACAAAGACAAAGACATAGACATAGAAAACTGTATTAATTCAAGACGAGAAACTCGGGTGTGGTGTATCACAGCATGACAGCATACAACATAACACGTAGGAACATACAACATAACACGTAGGAACATACAACATAACACGTGGGAACATACAACATAACACGTAGGAACATACAACATAACACGTGGGAACATACAACATAACACGTAGGAACATACAACATAACACGTGGGAACATACAACATAACACGTAGGAACATACAACATAACACGTGGGAACATACAACATAACACATAGGAACATACAACATAACACGTGGGAACATACAACATAACACGTAGGAACATACAACATAACACGTAGGAACATACAACATAACACGTAGGAACATACAACAGTAATACTCCTTTCATGCACAGCATTATTTAAACCGTATATAGCAAATTGTCAACTCACAATAATTAAGATTAGGATGATAATGTGAATGAACTATAAATACACAGCCGTGCATTAAAATCACTTACCTTCGCAGGTGGACCGACGGAGATGTTAGGATTTGATGAAACTGGCACAAAAACACCTCTTTTTATATTTAGTCAAGTTTTAACTAAATATTTTAACATCGAGGGGGAATCGAAACGAGGGTCGTGGTGTATGTGCGTGTGTCTGTGTGTGTGTGTGTGTGTGTGTGTGTGTGTGTGTGTGTGTGTGTGTGTGTAGAGCGATTCAGACTAAACTACTGGACCGATCTTTATGAAATTTGACATGAGAGTTCCTGGGTATGAAATCCCCGAACGTTTTTTTCATTTTTTTGATAAATGTCTTTGATGACGTCATATCCGGCTTTTCGTGAAAGTTGAGGCGGCACTGTCACGCCCTCATTTTTCAACCAAATTGGTTGAAATTTTGGTCAAGTACTCTTCGACGAAGCCCGGGGTTCGGTATTGCATTTCAGCTTGGTGGCTTAAAAATTAATTAATGACTTTGGTCATTAAAAATCTGAAAATTGTAAAAAAAAATAAAAATTTATAAAACGATCCAAATTTACGTTTATCTTATTCTCCATCATTTGCTGATTCCAAAAACATATAAATATGTTATATTCGGATTAAAAACAAGCTCTGAAAATTAAATATATAAAAATTATTATCAAAATTTTTTTTCGAAATCAATTTAAAAACACTTTCATCTTATTCCTTGTCGGTTCCTGATTCCAAAAACATATAGATATGATACAAGGTTGTCGTCACCAAGACTGAGACTGGTCTTTTTTGCACAGAATCAAATGACGACATTTATAACAAATGACGTCATTATCAAGATTGGTACATAACGTATTATTGTGCATAATTTCTTTGTGATCCGTTGTGTTTTCGTAAAGATACAGTGTATTTAGTCATGTAAGCGAGAGACACTGGCCTAAAAAATGGCGGCAAAAAGCACATTTTCAGAGAAGGATTTTCGATCCTACATCAAAATAAGAACGGCACTTGGTAAAACGGCCGGTGACATACTTGAAGAGCTGAGAACTGTAAGCCCAGGCACAGCACCATCTCGCGCGACAGTTTTTCGGTGGGCAAAGCATTTCTCAACAGGGAAAACGTCTGTGGAAGATGCAAGGGGAAAAGTGAAGAAACCACCTGTAACCGACAATAAAATGGTGTCCCATGTGCAACGGTTAGTTGATGAAGATCCCCGAGTGAGCAGTCATTTTATCGCCGAAACACTGGACATTTCGTCGTCGTCTGTCTTGAGAATTTTAAAACACAAACTTGGATACACAAAGGTGTGCGCGCGATGGGTACCACATTTCCTCACTGAAGAGAGCAAGAGGTGTAGGGTTACGTTTGCCCAACGACTACTCAAGATATACGACGGATGTGATCAAAAACGCTTGGATGAGATCGTGACTGGAGACGAAACTTGGGTGTACTTCTTTGAGCCAAAAAGAAAAGCTCAAAACAAAGCATGGATAAAAAAAAAAAGGTGCCAATGCCCCTCGGATCGTGCGAAAAAGTCGCTCCGGCAAGAAGGTTTTATACACAATATTTTATAACACAAAGGGCGTCATTTTTCAAAAACCACGCGAAAAAGGCAGAAGCATCACTGGGGTTTACTACAAGGAAAAAGTTCTTGCTGGCATCGTTCTTTACTACAAGAGAGCCAGACCAACTACAGGATTGAAAGGGATCAAATTACTTCATGATAACGCACCTGCTCACAAATCCAAGGTGGTGAAAGAGTACCTGGAGGAAGAAAACTTTGAAACTTTGCCACATCCTCCCTACTCTCCTGATCTTGGACCCTGTGACTTTTTTTGTTTCCTCATCTGAAAAGACAATTGGCTGGGCGTCGATTTGACAGTCGATCAGCCCTCGGATCGGCTGTTTTCCAGTGTCTGAACCAGGTGCCAAAAAATGACTTCAAACGGTTATTTCTTGACTGGGTCCAACGACTTAAACTGTGTGTAGCCGCTAAGGGAGAATACTTCGAGGGTTTGAAATAAAAAACAACTGCATCATCTAAAAATTTCCCGGTTTTTGAGACCAGTCTCAGTCTTGGTGACGACAACCTTGTATGATATGTTTGGATTAAAAACACGCTCAGAAAGTTAAAACGAAGAGAGGTACAGAAAAGCGTGCTATGCAGGATAGCGTAACCACTACCCCGCTCTTCTTGTCAATTTCACTGCCTGTGCCGTGAGCGGTGGACCACGAGTATACGGTCTTGCTGCGTTGCATTGCGTTCAGTTTCATTCTGTGAGTTCGACAGCTACTTGACTAAATATTGTATTTTCGCCTTACGCGACTTGTTCTTTCTTATTTTTAAACTCTGTTCAAAATCAAAAGAATGTTGTACTCACCAAGAAAGGGACAGCACAAGTAC
>NC_090255.1:4562412-4659912 GCF_037325665.1 Littorina saxatilis
TGGCAGGATGCATAACTCATAAAGGCGGGAAAACAAATACTATCAACTAAAATACTAAAACAAATGCAAAAACTATATTTCTTATCATCTAATTCTTAAAATACATCTTTTACAAAGTTATATCTTCATAATACAATACCTATTCAGGGGCGGATCCGTTGCTTTGTAAGGGGGGGTGCACTTTGAATCGAAAGTGAATGTGATGGGCGCGAAGCGCCTGAATTTGCTAGGGGGGTCCGGGGGCATGCCCCCCCGGAATTTTTTTTTGCCCAAAGAAGCAAAATGGTGCCATCTGGTGCCATTTGAACTTAGAAATGGTCATAGAATCAGCTCAGTTCCAATTTTTTTTTGTTTTTGTTTTTGCTGGAGGGGGGGTGCACCTGCACCCTGTGCACCCCCCCCCCCCCCCCCCCCTCGTCCGCCCCTGCTATTTCATCATGTCACTTCAGTTTCTTTCAATTAATAATCTTCTCCATTATTCAAGATGACCACATGGTTCTCAATTTGCATTCTATAACTATCTTATGTGATATCAAATCCATGTTCAAAATTTAGCCATTCCCCGCCCGTTCCAAATGAATATGGAACGCCAGATACGCCATGTCCCCGCGGAATTCCTCGCGGAATTCCGCGCAGACTTTCGAGCTATTCTCGTCGTTGATTGGTCAGAAATTCCGCCCGGACTTTTAATGTCCTCGCGCAATTCCTCGAGGAATTCCTCGAAGAATTACGCGAGGAATTCCGCCCGGACTTTCGAGCTATACTCGTCTTTGATTGGTCAGAAATGTCCTCGCGCAATTCCGCCCGGACTTAACTTTTATCGGGAACGTTCGTATGGGTTCCGCACTTTCCGCCCGGAGTTTTAGATCGAGAAATTTTAAAAAGTTGGAACGGAATAGAATCGGATCGAGGTTAAAATGTCATCGCAAACGTTCGGCACTCGTTTTGCACGGACTTTTAGATAGAGACATCAGAACAGTGGGATTGGAAGAGAGTCGGATCAAAGAAACCAACATTAACCGCGCGCGCCGTGTGTGAGTGTTAACACAGCAATTTCGTGGAAGCAGTTCTTGCAAACAGTACACACTTCAGATAAGTGCTCATGAGTTGTTTCCCTTGATTCAAATAAAGGGTTTTGACTGACTGAACATAGAGATTCTGACCGTTTGTGCATCGGTTTGATTTGTCCACTATCCTTTTTTTCTGTGAGCGTGTATCATAATCGCACACACACACACACACACACACACACACGCACATCTGAAACCCTGCCTTATCCCCCACCTCACCCTCTCCCCGATTTGAAGAGAAAGAAATATTTTAAAACAGTATTATCTGACGCCCGGGCAAATATTCTCGGAACAGTGTAGTTCTTTATGACCTTGGTCTTAACGAAAAATCTAGCAGTCTGATGAGTAACGGATGGCGCATGAAATGAGTCATTTGTGTCGTTTTACGCCTCTTTTTACAGTTCTACTTTGAAAAGATGCCGCACACATATAACAACAGTCCTTCCTTTACGCTCTTTTAAGTAAAAAAAAGGTCTGACAAGGCGTGTACGTCGAATGACAAATATACATACCCTTACTTGAATAAAATGCTATACCAGCCAAAAATAAACCAGAAAATACATCTCTGACAACAACAACAACAACAACAACAACAACAACAACAACAACAACAACAACAACAACAACAACAACTCAATTCATGTCTGCAAAGGAAGCAGGACAGTTGCTGATTTCAGTACGTATCTAAAGAAGTAGATGCCCATATAGCGAGCAAAATTGCGCACAGATCTGTCTAAAATCTGTATTTTTCTGTTTAATTTTAACATTCTGCCTGTAAGAAAATGTCTTCTTCAAGCACCTATGATACATGGGTCTTGGCAATGATCGCATTCACATCTTGCACCTATAACAGCGCAACATCAATTGCTATTTGTAATCCTGCGTTTTGAAGAATTTGAGTGATCGCCCTTGATCTCAAAGCAATTACATAATAATGAGTGTCCGGTAAATTCCCATTCCATGTTTTTAGTGAGTAGAGAATAGCTTGAAAGTCCGGGCGGAATTCCTCGAGGAATTCCGGAATTTCTGACCAATCAACGACGAGAATAGCTCGAAAGTCCGCGCGGAATTACGCGAGGAATTCCGCGAGGACATGGCGTATCTGGCGTTCTATCTCGACTGACTAAATGTTGTTATATCGCTTCACGCGACTTGTCTCTCTTTTTCTACGTCAATGTCCGTGTAAATATGTGATTAGAGTAGTCCCTCTCTGGGCGAAGGCTTATTGGAGAAAAAAAAAAGCTTTTTGTAAGGCGTATGCCACATCCCTTGTAAAATAAAATTTGATTTGATTTGATTTGATTTGATCACTCTCTCTATCTCTATCTCTCTCTCTCTATCTATCTCTCTCTCTCTCTCTCTCTCCTCACACAAACACACACACTCACGCACGCACACACACACACACACACACACACACACACACACACACACACACACATGGACAAAAACAACCGAGTTATAAATCTTTCACTCTTATTTACCAAAACGAAATGCAAATAAAGATTCCAAGCTCTGTTCCACTTCCCTTCAACACAAAACTTACACTGGTGATAGTTTACCCTATCACACACACACACACACACACACACACACACACCCCCCCCCCCCCACACACACCCATACAGACACACACACACCCATACACACCCCCACACACACACACACACACACACACACACACACACACACACAACCACAGACATACATCACATACGAAGAAGGAGGTGCGGATTAAGATGGTGAAGATATATATGTGTGTCTTCTTGCACGACACTGTCTTCTTGTTTGACAACTTTACTTCCAGCATCTCTACTCAACACCACCAGGTTCTGCTTTGCTCTGACTGTACTGTTTATTTGTCCGTTTGTTTTTCGCTTCATACTTGAAATTAAGTGTATTCACGCTGTTTCATGTGGGTTGGTGATGTTTTCCTGTTGGTCGGTCTGTTTCTTTGCACCTTTCTGGTGACTTTTTTTTGGTCCTGATGTCTGAAAAAAAGAACAGAAATAGGAACAATTCAGTGGTGTCTTCAAGGAAAAGTATAATATATGTATGTAGGCTATCCAATGAGTATTCGAGTTTCCTTCTTTGAGCAATGTGACGTCAAAGGCCGCCTTAAACTCAAATTTAGGGGGCTGGCCGGGACTAAAAAATAGTGCATGTTTGTCAGCGTTCAGTCGTAAAAAAATGAAAGGAATTCTAACTGAAACAGATCGATACATAAATAGTGTTTGTATATTAGACCAAAATATGACAAACGGATCTCGACAGTCACTGTTCATCTCGACCGTGTCGCGATCTGTGTCAAATGTAATTTGGTCAACAGTACAAATAATACAGTACATTTTGACTAAATAGACCACTTATCTTGTTTTGTTATTGCTTGTGTGTGTGTGTGTGTGTGTGTGTGTGTGTGTGTGTGTGTGTGTGTATGTGTGTGTGTGTGTGTGTGTGTGTGTGTGTGTATGTGTGTGTGTGTATGTGTGTGTGTGTGTGTGTGTGTGTGTGTGTGTGTGTGTGTGTGTGTGTGTGTGTGTGTGTGTGTGTGTGTGTGTGTGTGTGTGTGTGTGTGTGTGTGTGTGTGTGTGTGTGTGCTGTTTCTTTATTTTGTTCCTGTTGTTGGACACATACCAGAATAAGCTTATTGACGTTGTTAATGTTGAAAACTGTTTCGTGTTGGACAGTGCTGTGTCTTCTTATTGTCCTTTCTTCCTGTCCCGACATCTGGAAAAAAAAGCCAAAAATCAGTGATTCCTCAAATGAATAGCCAGGTGTATTTCGGCTCAGTAACCATTTATCTTGTTTATGTTTGTTTTAGTTTTTTTAACAAATTTTAACTTCTTTAACGTACATAATATGATATTACAACATGTGTGTGCGTGTGTGTGTGTGTGTGTGTGTGTGTGTGTATATATATATGTGTGTGTGTGTGTGTGTGTGTGTGTGTGTGTGTGTGTGTGTGTGTGTGTGTGTGTGTGTGTGTGTGTGTGTGCTGTTTCTTTATTTTGTTCTTGTTGTTGGACACATACCAGAATAAGCTTATTGACGTTGTTAATGTTGAAAACTGTTTCGTGTTGGACAGTGCTGTGTCTTCTTATTGTCCTTTCTTCCTGTCCCGACATCTGGAAAAAAAAGCCAAAAATCAGTGATTCCTCAAATGAATAGCCAGGTGTATTTCGGCTCAGTAGCCATTTATCTTGTTTATGTTTGTTTTAGTTTTTTAACAAATTTTAACTTCTTTAACGTACATATATAATATTACAACAACATGTGTGTTCGTGTGTGTGTGTGTCACGAAGTCGAATTAGCAAAGCTGGCTGCATGAAGCTTTGACACTGAATTTTAAAATGACTTTTGCCACTTCGGACTCAATTAACGGCAACCTCAAGCGCACCACTTCGCTAGAACACATACCAACATATTCAGTGTATCGACGTAGCGTATGTGGTAAACGCGTTCGTGTTGAATAGGGATGTTTTCCCTTGGCTGAACCTCATCTTTTGGCGTCTGTGATGCCTTTCTGTCTGTATCGGACATCTGAAAATAAAGACAAGTCGCGTAAGGCGAAAATACAATATTTAGTCAAGTAGCTGTCGAACTCACAGAATGAAACTGAACGCAATGCCATTTTACTCGTAGCATCGTCAGGCCACCGCTCATGGCAAAGGCAGTGAAATTGACAAGAAGAGCGGGGTAGTAGTTGCGCTAAGAAGGATAGCACGCTTTTCTGTACCTCTCTTTGTTTTAATTTTCTGAGCGTGTTTTTAATCCAAACATATCATATCTATATGTTTTTGGAATCAGGAACCGACAAGGAATAAGATGAAAGTGTTTTTAAATTGATTTCGACAATTTAATTTTGATAATAATTTTTATATATTTAATTTTCAGAGCTTGTTTTTAATCCGAATATAACATATTTATATGTTTTTGGAATCAGCAAATGATGGAGAATAAGATAAACGTAAATTTGGACACACACACACACACACACACACACGCACACACGCACGCACACACACACGCACATACACCACGACCCTCGTTTCGATTCCCCCTCGATGTTAAAATATTTAGTCAAAACTTGACTCAATATAAAACAAGTCGCGTAAGGCGAAAATACAATATTTAGTCAAGTTGCTGTCGAACTCACAGAATGAAACTGAACGCAACGCAACGCAGCAAGACCGTATACTCGTAGCATCGTCACTCCACCGCCCGTGGCAAAGGCAGTGCACGTGGAATTGACAAGAAGAGCGGGGTATTCGTTGCGCTGAGAAGGATAGCACGCTTTTCTGTACCTCTCTTCGTTTTAACTTTCTGAGCGTGATTTTAATCCAAACATATCATATCTATATATTTTTGGAATCAGGAACCGACAAGGAATAAGATGAAAGTGTTTTTAAATTGAATTCGAAAAAAAAATTTTGATAATAATTTTTATATATTTAATTTTCAGAGCTTGTTTTTAATCCGAATATAACATATTTATATGTTTTTGGAATCAGCAAATGATGGAGAATAAGATAAACGTAAACTTGGATCGTTTTATAAATTTTTATTTTTTTTTACAATTTTCAGATTTTTAATGACCAAAGTCATTAATTAATTTTTAAGCCACCAAGCTGAAATGCAATACCGAACCCCGGGCTTCGTCGAAGAGTACTTGACCAAAATTTGAACCAATTTGGTTGAAAAATGAGGGCGTGACAGTGCCGCCTCAACTTTCACGAAAAGCCGGATATGACGTCATCAAAGACATTTATCAAAAAAATGAAAAAAACGTTCGGGGATTTCATACCCAGGAACTCTCATGTCAAATTTCATAAAGATCGGTCCAGTAGTTTAGTCTGAATCGCTCTACACACACACACACACGCACACACGCGCACACACACGCACATACACCACGACCCTCGTTTCGATTCCCCCTCGATGTTAAAATATTTAGTCAAAACTTGACTAAATATAAAAATAAACAAATCGCGTGAAGCGATATCAAAACATTGGTCAATCTGTCGGCCTGAAACATAAATATCAACACTGGAAAGCAGGCATCACCAATGCTATAATAGGTCAGATGTGCCTAACCGAACCCGTGGGTTCGAACCCACACAAAAAGAACAAAACCATAGAACAAAAACTGAATCTGAATAAACTTTTATCATCACTACCCTTACCCTCCCCGTCATCCTCCCTTCGTCTAGCTCTCTAGCATATCATCACATACATGTCCCAAAAAGGTAAGCTGCCTGTAAGGACATTAAGCCCCCCCACCCCCTAACATCTTTGCCGAACCCTAATAGTACCTACTAGTAATTTGCTTACATCGATTTTCGTTAATTCTGAGCACATCTTTTGAGTAAACGTGTGTTAACACTTTCTACCCCACTTATGTTGACCAATGTTTTTTTAGCCCAGATCAGCAGGTCACTCAGAATTGTAGTAACTGTGTAGAACTGTGTATCAACACGCTGAAATGCAGGCGTTAGATCGACGTTACAGGAAGCGATAAAGACCGTGTTACATACTCGTTTTTCCGTTAGTTTCGTTCTGCTAACTTTGTCCGGTTGATTTTGCTTCTACTGTCCATTGTCGTATTGCAGACACAAGTGACAAGCATATGCCAGTTATCAGATGGTTTGTGTTGGATGTACTTGACATCAAACTGCATTACAGTCGTATTACATAATGAACATAATTTATCACCGGTTTCCTTTCTTGCATCAATGTGGATTTATTCTGTTAAGAAACTTAATTTTCAACTGACAGTTTTTAGCATTTCGATCGCCTCACTGACAATCATTTTAAGTACGACACAAAAATATCAAAACTGTTTGTCTTTTGAGACGCTAATCAGAATGATAGTTCTCTTTGTTTTTATCTCTAGTTTCTGTTGGTACATTATTTCGTAAGAATGCTTAAAACACCTATTATTAAACTTTTGTTTCTTTTGAGCAGAAAGACCAGCTTTTACACTGTCGAGCACGGTAAACCATTTTGCTGTAGACACAAAAAACCAAAGGAACCAGATAGGCCCTGTGATGAAATGTCTCTATCTCTTTATCCAAGTTCTAGTCATGTGACATGTCGATGCAAAACATCCGCAAAGAGAAACGTTATTGTATTTACTTTAACGTCCCTACAGCCAATTTGACTATCCAGGTCCGACAGAAAAGCGAAGAAAATTGAGGGTCTCTTACACGGCAATAATAAATTGTTTTGCCAATATCTTGGGGACGAAGACAGTAGCGTGACAGGTTTTTTTCTCTGACAGTGCAGTGTAGGAATTCGGCTCGCCAGCCTTACAGATTTGTCACAGCATCATTCCTTGGCCAAAAGCCTCGCGGCGGCTAAACTATATCGCCTGTTTGCGTGACGCTTTAAACTGCGCACATCGCTAAAACAAGGTCGTTCCCGGAGAAATCCTTACTTGCTCTCTGCTGTCCCGTTATTACCGTTTGCCAGATACTGCTGTTACAGACGTGTCATACCTATATAAATTATATTTATTCCCCCCTCTGCTTCTTTCTCTCTGTAAAGGTGTAGGGCTAGTTATTTTTCGGTAACTTACCCAACAACCAAAATCACTTACCCAACAACGGGCCTGAATCCTCGATAGCTCACATGTTGATGAGTTAGACTTTGAGGGAACTACTTTAGCGATTGAAAAGTTCCGAACGCTCCAATGTACGAAATATACATCTCTAGACCAAACAATACAAACATACTGCATTTAAACTGGCAACTACAGGCTTGAACACATTAATCTCCATATAAAATCTATGAGTTTGGTTGTTTTCTAAATCCAAATCTAACGATCAGTGCAGAGAAACTCGCTTTAGATCTCTTATGAGTGCACGCAAACTCCCAAGGCAAGTAACTCGCGTACGACAAGAGTAGTTCCCCTTCCAAATTTTCTGAACTGAGTTGCTTGGACAAGAGACTGCAATCCGACGGTTAGTTTTCGACAATATTTCATTTTATAAACAGATCACACCCAACCAAATGCACACATCGCATCAATTTAAAGAACATACAGCGGTTTCATACACTATTTTGCCCCAGAAAACGGAACTTCATACAGTTTTTAACGTTGGAACACGGGTGCAAAAGTTCGTCTCAGAACACACACTATCTGCCTTTACCAGCACAGCAGAATAACAACATAACTGTGTACTTGATTTTAGTCCAAAACAGGGAAACTGACAAGAAGTGTTAACAGAATTGATTGATTTTCCCTGAACTATACAACCGCGCATTATTCAATCGCCAGCGCAGGTAGACTGGTTGAGTGATTTGGATTCGATCAAACTTTCGCACAAAAATTCCTCTTTTCTTTGAATAACTGAAGAAAGGAGGAATAAAGAGGTTACATACCTCGTCTCAGTGATTATCAAAAATAATGGTCGAAGTTAGCGGATCATGAAAAATGCGAGCTTTAGCATGTAACCTCTACTTCATAGGTATTTGAACATGATACATGTTAAGGATCAACAACAAGCTCAAGCTTATGGTGGTGACCCTAACAGGAGAATTTAACATGGATTACGATAACTTGCGACGAGACTTCGACAAGTACTTTTTAAACCAAAACAAACGAGAAACAAACAAAATGTGCAAACATACATCAGTATCTGAACTGAATCTTGTCAAGTTCACATGAAATCAAAAGCAGCCAACGTTCACCTAGTCATCATCTGAATCAGAATCAGACATGTAGTCCTCTGGCAAGTCCAGCACATCCTTTTCTTCAGTGTTTGATGCATCTTCAACAAGATCTTCAATCATCTGTTGAGGGAGGATCAAGACATCTTCCTTCGTCCACAGGGGCTCCAGAATCCCATCTCTCTGGGTCCAACCATGACACTCGGACACTTCAGGAACGTCTGGCGTAGGTTCATGAGCCCTTTTCCAGACCCCTACTTGATAGCAGCACCTGTTGACGTGCTGCTGAAGACTCAGGTTGCAAGGAGGAAGACTGGCCATGTTTATGTTGATATCTGGATTCAGCTCCTCTCCACACTTAGCTTTCACCATCTGGAAACGAAGTTCATTTACCTTCGTACAGCGAGTTTTGCTGTACATGCAGCAAGTGAAGGACTCAATCTCACTCTTGACATCCTCTGGCACTTCCCATGTATCCCCCAACTTCGAAAAGGCACGGACAAATCGGGGCTTCTTTTGGAGTATCTTCATTGGCTTTACCTTTCCAATTCCCTTGAAAGCGCTTGTGCTGTCACAGCCAGTGAAAGCATGAAGAGCGAGTAGTGCTGTGCAATACTCCTGGGTGAGTTCTCTTGCCGCTTCGCTGATGTCGAGCGGTCTCTTGCGGTTTCCAGTTCCTGTGTCGAAGAGGATTGTCAAGTCTTCCAAGAGGGAAGCGTAATGTAGGAGAAGGAAGAATATGTCTGAATCAGGACTCTTCACTCTGACACAACTGAAACCTTTTGATTTGGCGTAGAGGCTATACAGGATGACTCTTGTGTCGGTTTCTTCTTGTGTTGAGCACAGTGAATGAATTTCTGTCGTGGTTGTTCGGGTGCCATCTTCAGATGTCAGCTGATATGCTCTTCCTTCGCATACGAGAATAACGTCTCTGTCCTTCAGTTTGCTAGCAAAGTCATCAGAGCTCCAGACTTGCAACAAGACTTGGATCAACTGCCTCTTGTTTTCATCATTCATGAGAAACTGCTTCCAGTCGATAGTTTTTTTTGTGCTTGCCCCTTTGACGATGATTTTTTCACTGCATCCTCTTCTCTTTCTTTCCATTGCTTTCACTGAACTTTCCCTGTACATGTCTGTACTGAACACGACATGTGAACATTTTGGCATCATGTCGAATACTCTGTGGCAAATCTGCTGAAAGTTGTTTGGCACTTGCTGCATGCAGGAGAACAATGCGTTGCCATCGACGATAATCAGGCTCTGGTCATCAGGTGGGATGGCAGAGTTTTCCATGCCTTTGGTAAGATAATGAAAGCCTTTGCTTTTATCTGTATTTGCAAAGAAGTTGTCCGCTGTTGCAAGCAGCTTCTTCAGCCCGTAAGACATCACGTGCAATTTCCTCTGGAACCATTACCCCGGAGAACACGTTGATCAAGTTGGCTGTGCCCTCCACGTCAAAAGGGTTCATGAAGCTTTCAATTGCTTCTTTTGCATTTTTGACGCATGTTTCACTTTTTCTAATATCACACGGACGAAGATCGTGGTGCTTGGTGTCTGCCTCACTGTTGTTGGACATTCCTGCGAGATCCAAGGTTGCGTGGACGTATTTTGAACGTTCATGGGTTGTCCTTACCCATCGCTGATAAGGTTCATAATTGGAATAAATCCCTGTGAGCCCTGCTCCACTGCAGCCTGCACCAGAGTGACTCTTGGCATGCTTCATGAATGTTTCTTCCATCGTTTTATCAACGGCACATCTGTTTCCGGGTATGAAGGACCTGGCCACGCTGAATGCACCCCTCTTCAGTAGTTCTGTTGCACCAGGATGAGAAGTTTCAATGTTTGCGACGTAGACAGAGAAGAATGTCAGATTCGTGCATAGTTGTGTCCACCAAAGCTGAAGAACAAATCAGGCATCAACTGAAGACAGTGTGCGTACAACAAAAAGTTGTTTGTTTTTACTGCGTGGATGAGCGCGAGAACTAGCCACACGTGATCCATGTAGGATATCCACAGTTGTGCCGTTTGTCCTTTTTTCCCTTCCCTGACATTCTCTTGGAACTTCTCATAGCCTGCGAGGAAATCTTCAAGCTCGGGAGTCTGCACGAGATGAGATTCAGGGACTCTTCTGTTGAGGAACTGATAGCAGTTTTGATCATTGTCATGGTGTCAGTTGAGAACGTTGGGAACATACCGTCTTTTCCTTTGTGCATTAGGTACTGTTCCAACAGAAGCCTTTCCAGAGCCTCTAGAATGGCTTTGTGGCAGTGTAGACCTCGCTCATAGTTTTTTCCAGACACAACCCCTTGCAGTGAGCCAGATGACACAAGCCCTGATTCGACGAGTATGTCTGCAAATCCTGAGCCATCCATCTTCTTTCCAATCATCTTCAGGTACGCACAAACAAGATGAAAAGTTCCAATGAGCACGATGTGTTTCTTGAAGCGCTCAGGCGAATTCCAGATGATGGGATATGCTTTCATGCATACACCAAGGTCGAACGTGGTGACAACATAGTCCTGGCCAACCTCTCGTGTTGCTTCCTCCGCACATTTTAAGCATTCTTGAACTGTTTTGTACTCAGTGATGGGGTGGTATATTACTGGGTAGTAATCAATGGTGGATGTACGAGAGGGATTTTCTCCTGTCAGAGATACGAATCCACCCCAGCCAGGCACCTCCTGCTCTGCCAAAGCACTTCTTATATCGAAGGAGGATCCAAAGCAGGTGTTCTACCCTGACTTGTCTCAGAGCGTCTGTGCCCTCAGGTATTGACGTTCGACCAATATCAAAACTTGGACTTCTTCTGTGTGTCACGTAGCATTCAGGAAGCTCTTCTTGAACGGTGCATTCCGCTGGTGGTTCATTTGATTTGGGTAGGGATGGTAACTGGCGGACAGATCCACCAGGGTGTTCACCATGGACTTCTTGAATCATGATATCCTCCGAAAACGGCGTATGGCTGCCTAAATGGCGGGGTAAAAAACGGTCATACACGTAAAATTCCACTCGTGCAAAAAACACGAGTGTACGAGGGAGTTTCAGCCCACGAACGCAGAAGAAGAAGAAGAAGAAGAATCATGATGCCATGGGCGGTATGAATTGAGCCTTTTCCATGAATACTATTGACAAGCTGGTCAAAGTTGTCAAATTCTGAATGAAACAGGGAGGGCACCGTCGGGTTCACTACTATTTGCGTTGAAAGCAGTGTTGATGTCTCATGAACTGCTCTTGCAATAGCAGTTTCAAGTTCCAGAGAGAATGTGTAGCTCTCAGAGTGGCCAAACCGATGCAGCATCGTGGTCAGTTCAGCGCTTCTGAACAAGTGCCTCATTGTCATACAGATGAGAATGTGCTTCTGTTGTTTCCACTTGCCATTTGTGACAGATCTGCAGATATCTTGTCCTATGGAAGAAACCAGTCTTTTGACTTTTTCTGTGTGTTCGCCGCATTTTCCCGAGAGAAGGGATGAAAGAAAGGTCTGTAATTTTTCTGGAAGTACATTATTCTTACTCAGGTATTCGTCGCTCGGGGGCCACGGAAGACTCTCGGAATCTTTGAATGCTGTCAGTATGGTCTCCCGCAAGAATAAAGCTGTCTCCTGGACAATATCGTTTGTTCCGATATTGAATGCAATCGACACAAGTTTGTCGTTGTTTGTGTTAGAGTTGTAAATGAGATAACTTGAAAATTTACCTCCTTCATTCTCTATTTTACAGAGAGACAGCCTGCCTTTGTACTGTTCACAGTTTTCCAATTTTGATTTCAGTTTGTCTGAGCGGTAGTCAGGATTCGGGTGATCAGAACTGCTCAAAACCTGGTTGTATTTATTGCGCAAATCTGAGAGTTTAATGCTATTTTCATGGCAAAGAACTTCTTTGTCAATTATATCGCACACTTCTCCAAAAGCTCTTGCATGTGCGTCTTTAACTTTAAGGTCAGTTTGCTGCTCTTGCTCTTTCTCACCTTGGGCACTCCCATACTTGGATGGACGTGTGTAATGTTTTCTGCATTGTGGGTGAAATTTCGCGTTTGGAACTGAGACGTCATGAACCCTCATTCGCTCCAGCATATTTTCGTCATTTCTTTCTTCCGCCAATTTCAGTACTTGCTCCATCCTTCAAATTGAAAGGTTGTGGTGCTTTCTGAAGTCCAGCTTCTCCTTTGCTTGATTTTTTTTCGTCGCTCGTTGTTGCAGAAGATGCAGCTCGCTTCAAAGCTCATTGGTTCGGCAACAGAAGAAGACAATGCTGCTGATGCTGTGGGCAATGGTGGAGCCGTCCCTTCTGACATTTGCAATCTGGGGAGATTCATAGTGAATCTTTGATAACAGTCCCTGTGATAACCAGATTCTTCTGTTACTTTACCAAATAGATTTGTGCAGGTATTCTCCATTCTGCTTGCTGAATCGTTTGGCATATCCATTCGAATGTTAGCAATATCTACAAGCTTGTTGAGTGTGTTGTCAGGCTTTTTGCACTTAGACAAATAGGTGAATTGTTTGCAGTCTGAACCTTCAAAGTGAATAACACATACCTTTCGTGTTTTCTTGTGGCTTGGATAATTTTCTTTTGGTTGTTTTCGCTTCCTGCTGCCGTCTGATGCCATTTTCGTATCTGACAGTACGTGTTCTAGCCTAATTTCTCACAACCTGTCCTTGAGGGTGGAACCTGATGACGAAAATGGTCACAATCACGCTTATATTATCATGTAGCAGAACATCTGTCCTCTTGGAAAAACACACAGTTTGAAGGTGGTATTGGGTAGGAACGTTGGTAAAGACAGACACAGAAATGATGATGTGAATTGTAATTTCACATTTAACGTCACCATGGGCACACTGCTGTAAAAGTACGTCATTATTACGTCATTATTAAAATAAAATGCTCAAAGCAAACAAATATCAATATATGTGTTGCAAACAGTTGCGTGCAGAACTAGTTAAAAAAAAATTCAACTTGAGCACGAAGACACGCTGCTTGAAGTTCAGGGCTCGCATTGCCTGTAATCAAATCTCACTAGGTATAGGTCCCCATGCAAAATGGGTCTGTGTGTACTGTCAAAATAATGATTTTTGCGAGCAGTAAAAACAAACTGAAATAAGTAAGCATTACTTTGATAAAAATGAAAGTCAAATATTGGATTTAACTATTTGAGGTTTCAGTTGCAGAATGTGTTATTTTCACTCGTTTTCACTCGGTAATGACCTTGTTGTGACCTTAAAATATTACGAGAGTCAACTATATTTGCGTAATGACCAGCATTCATATATCCGTAGACGTGTGTAAAGTTTCAAAGCTCTAACTTAAAAGATGGCTGAATAAAGGAAACTTAGTGTTAAGTTGTTCAACTATGAATAGCCTTGAAGACTGCAAGCCTGACGTTGACGATAACAAAGTCTCTCCTGGTACTCACATGTGCCACACAGTTCATTCTTACAGTATTAACAGCATAATATTGGCTCTAGCTCTTATCAGGAATAATGCTACCTTCAAAAATCAAAATACATAATGCTCGGAACCAGAAAACGAAAGACCACTACCACCATTTTTCGAGCAGTCAACACTTTCAGTCGCATTTTTACCATAGCTTTTTAGCCAAAAGTCACCATTAAGTTGTTCTACTTTGCTGACCAGTGCATTGCTAAATGTATAGAGATTCACTTTAAAAGTCAACAAGTCGCGTAAGGCGAAAATACTACATTTAGTCAAGCTGTGGAACTCACAGAATGAAACTGAACACACTGCATTTTTTAACAATGACCGTAGTCCGCCGCTCGTGCAAAACGCAGTGAAACTGACGAGTCTGTTTAGCGCGGTAGTGGTTTCGCTGTGCTGCATAGCACGCTTTACTGCACCTCTCTTCGTTTGAACTTTTTGAGCGTGTTTTTAATCCAAACATATCATATCTATATGTTTTTGGAATCAGGAACCGACAAGGAATAAGATGGAATTGTTTTTAAATCGATTTCGAAAATTAAATTTTAATCATAATTTTTATATTTTTAATTTTCAGAGCTTTTTTTTAATCCAAATATAACATATTTATATGTTTTTGGAATCAGAAAATGATGAAGAATAAGATGAACGTAGTTTTATATCGTTTTATAAAAAAAGAATTTTAATTACAATTTTCAGATTTTTAATGACCAAAGTCATTAATTAAATTGTAAGCCTCCAAGCTGAAATGCAATACCGAAGTTTGGCCTTTGTCGAAGATTGCTTTGCCAAACTTTCAATCAATTTGATTGAAAAATGAGGGTGTGACAGTGCCGCCTCAACTTATACAAAATGCCGGATATGACGTCATCAAAGACATTTATCGAAAACATTAAAAAAACGTCCGGGGATATCACTCCCAGGAACTCTCATGTCAAATTTCATAAAGATCGGTCCGGTAGTAGTCTGAATCGCTCTACACACACACAGAGACAGACACACACACACACACACACACACAGAGACAGACACACACACACACACACACATACACCACGACCCTCGTCTCGATTCCCCCCTCTATGTTAAAACATTTAGTCAAAACTTGACTAAATGTAAAAATGGGATTCTGGAAACTTTGCGTCTCACACTGAACTCGGCCGATAAAGCGACGTTTTTTTCAGAAACGTCTCTCACGCTTTACCGGGCTGGGGGCTAGGAAGATTGGAAGGTCATAGTGACAAAGTATATGGCTCAAATCCATTCATATTTTACAGATATCATGCCAAGACATCACACTTGATGAAAATATATCAATTGAAGCCAAATACCTGTCTTGTGTGAATTTATTTTTAATCAAAACTCACCTAAATTTTGGATGACGTCATTATAGGATTTAGGGTAGGGTTCGTAATAATGCCACTGCCACCAGCATTCTCGGCCAAAGCAGTCGCAAATTGTTTTGTGATAATCAGAAGATACCAACTAACACATTTATATGTAAAAGGTACTAGTTTGAGTTCGTAATTAGGCTGAGAACTTCTTTTATCAGCGGCAAGCGTCTGAAATGCTCGTGCATCACTTTTCAGGGTATAGTTGAATTTTGACTGAGAAGAGAAAGTGCGCCCTTGAGTATTTCTTGTTAACATCGATTTTTATGTTCGGCAGGCCCCAAGCTTACCAAAAATACCCATCTGGTAGAGTCCGCTTTTGGGTGCACGGTCAGCCCTCCGCCGTGACGGAGTATACGGTGTAGGTGTATTTCTTTCAGGAGCCAAAAAAGGGCCCTTTTAAGAAGCCGTTTTAGCAGGTATTGAGACAAAGAATGGGAGATTTCAGTAACTCCTCAACACATTTCCTTCTAACGTTCGGAGCTTTGTGCTAACACGTGTCGAAAAATACACTGCGTAGGCTGTAATGGGACATGCCAGAAAGAGTTTTAAAAATGAAGACATGTCCTTTCAGATTGAACGGATATTTTGAAAACCAGCAGGCATTAAGAGAAATTATAATTATAAACAGTCTGTATACAATTTGTTTGCACGTTTTATCTCTGATTTCAAACATGATTGATGTGTATGTTATGCAGCGTGCGCTAAATATAATACCCTTTTCTTTCGAAAATATGCATATCAGTAACCGATGGCTTGCTGATCACTGGTAGTGTTCGCTAAGCACGTGTTTTTTCCTAAACTCACGTGACCTCAAGCCAAACCCACGTGACCTCTATCAAAACACGTTGTGAGCGATCACTGTGGGCCAGCGATCATTTTCGCAACAAATCGTGAACTCCGATGAACTTGTCAACGCTGACTTTTGACAGAAAGGGGTATACTATTGTGCGCGCTACATAACATAGACATCAGAGTTAGTTGTTCGTCCCGATCGCAGGATAAAGCCGATCGAAAGCGTGGTACACGCTCTGCCTCGTTTTAAAAAGCGTGTCCAAGTAAGAGAGACTTTTACTCTACAAGATCGCTGAAAATCCTGACAGAGTTATTTCCGAAAATCATCTATTCAGGGAGCGGGAAGGTGTATGCAGCGAGAGAGAGAGAGGTGAACAGCACCGCCCTCATAAAGCATGACAGCAGGTTACGTACCCGCACTGTACATTGCCAGTCGATTGCTACGACCAGAACCGACTGTCACAGTTTGGTGACACGAGAAGGGATCGGACTCTGTCAGGGCTTAGGCCGAGAGCCGACTTTCTAAAAATCCTGTTTCGCGCGCCTGTGTTCAGCTGTCCAGGACGACTGAGCGCGCCGGCGACAGGTAATGCTGGGTCACGTGGTGTTTTCGCAGCGAGGTGCGAAGACGTGACAGCAAAGCATCTTTCTTTTAGCTGAAAAGCTCGGCGTGGAGAGACGTGTTGTGAGGAATCCGAACGACCGGTTTGTAGTGCAACCCGTAGTGACAACTGGGTTTCGCGTGCCTGCATGTCTGCGGACACGACCAGCAAAACGCAAATTTCGTGGCTGGCGAAGAACTAAAAGACGTCACCAGTGGGTGCGGGATACCGCAACTTTGCGTGCCATGCTCGAGGCATTTCAAGCCACACTGCCAGGTATACATGAATGGCATTAAAGGCGAGGGCCTACGTGACACTGGGGCGGACATGGTGGTAGTCCGGGCGAGTCTCGTACCAGCAAAGGCCTACACGGGCAAAAACATCAGGGTGAGAATGGCCGAAGCCTCTCACGCATGCGATTTGAACACAGCCGTGGTCAAAGTCGCAACGCCTCTTTTCGCGGGGACCATCGAGGCCGTTGTCATGGACGATCCTCCATGTGACCTCCTCATGGGGAACCGTGTTCCATTTGTGGACGGCGTCATTCAGGAGGTGCCAGTATATCGGTCTCCTGACGTCATATCCGTGCTCACTCGAGCGCAGACGGAGAGAGAGAATCGTCCTCTCAAACCGTTACCAGCTGCACGGACAGCACTTGGAAACGTCACACCCGCTGTTCTAGCTGAGGCACAAGAAGCTGACCCGACGTTGGCGTCTCCCCGCGAACATGCGAAGTCCGGGAAAGCTATGCCTAGTACAGTGGGAAGCACGGAAGGTCAAAATTTGTGAGGGACAAGAAGTTGCTTTACCGTGAGTTTAGCAACACAGAAGGGTCTTTCAGGCAGGTCGTGGTATCACGGGAGTACCGCAAAGGAGTAGTTGCAACAGCTCACGATTCGATTCTGGGTGGGTACTTCGGTACCAAGAAGACAATCGACCGATGTTCTGGTATGCTACTGACACCAAGCAGACACCTAACACTGGGATCGGCTAACCAGTGAACGTCTTCAATTTCTTCGTGGACTTCTGAAGGTGACTAAAAAACCGGCCCCTTTGATCTGTTCAAACGTTTACTCATCGATGACAGTAAATGATGCCCCGGTGTCTACCTCCATTTCGATTTGTACTCCATTTAGCTGCATCTGCACCACATATGGTTTGTCTTTGCTCTGGGTCTAAAATATGGTGTAGAACTTCTGAATCTTTGCTATCTTAAATGTTTCTGATGGCTTCTTTTTTGCCTGCACTGCTGGCTCCTTTGTTGCGATATCTCTCTTATCTTCGTTCTTTCATCTGTTTCATTCTCTTCACTTGCCGGTGATTTGTGCCAACGTCCGACGCTTCTGTGCGTCATGTGACAGATGTCAAAAGGTTGTAGCAAAGGGAAGGGTGAGGAAGGTCCCCTTGGAGAAAATGCCTCTCATCAACGAACCGTTTCGTCGAGTTGGTCCAATCATACCGGCGTCTTAGGACGGAAACCGATATGTTCTTACCATGGCAGTCTACACTACACGATACCCAGAGGCCATACCTCTGAAATCCATCGAAGGAGGCGTTGATCACCATGTGGTCCAGGTTGGGTATTCCATCTGAGGTGCTTACCGACAGGGGTACGCAATTCACCGGAGGCGTGATGGCGGAAGTAGCACGGTTGCTTTCTTTGGATCAGCATTTCACCACACCCTACCACGCTCAGTGCAACGGACTGGTAGAGAGGTTCAACGGGACGCTCATGACCATACTACGGAAACTACCACAGGAGAAACCACGCACTTGGTACAGATATATTCCTGTGCTTCTTTTTGCATACCGCGAGGTTCCACAGTAAAGTTTGGGATTTTCCCCGTTCGAATTGTTGTACGGTCGTCAGGTACGCGGACCCAAGGCAATTCTGCGTCAGGCATGGACTGACGAACAAGCGGATGAAGAGGTACAGACTACAGCAACCTACATCGTAAAACTCCGGAACCGGATCGAGGAGACCTGCAAACTGGCTCAAGAAAACCTGGGGAGAGCAGCACAGCGCTACGCACGTGGATTCGATCTTATTCCCCCCTCTGCTTCTTTACCTCTGTAAACTTGTAGAGCTAGTTATTTTTCGATAATGACCCAGCAACCAAACAAATAACGAGCCAGCAACAGCCTGAATCCTCGATAGTGCAATGGGTTGAGAAGCTGTTCTGTTTCGGTACTACTTTTGCGACTGAAAAGTTCCGAACGCTCTATACGTACGAAGTATACATCTCTGGAGCAAACAAAACAAACATACCGCATTTAAATTAACAACTACAGGCCTGAACACATGAATCTCCATATAAAATCCATGAGTTCGGTTGTTTTCTGAATCTAGATCTGCCGTGCACAAACCGTTCATCACAAGCAAATTCCCAAGGCAAGTAACTCATACTCTGGCGACAAGAGTAGTTACCCTTCTTTTAACGCAGTTTCTTCGACAACACTGACTGCAATCCGACGGTCAGTTTTCAACAATATTTCATTTTATAAACAGATCACACGCAACCAAATGCACACATCTCATCAATTTAAACAACATAAAGCGGTTTCATACACTATTTTCCCCAGAAAACTGAACTTCATACAGTAATTAACGTTGGAACACGGGTGCAAAAGTTCGTCTGCTAGTCCCATTTGACGAAAGAACATTTACTAAGCGATACTAAAACATAAACAGAACACACAATATCTGCCTTTACCGCCACAGCAGAATAACAGCATATCTGTGTACTTGATTTTAGACCAAAACAGGGAAACTGAAAAGAAGTGTTAACAGAATGGAATGATTTGCACGGAACTATACAACCGCGCATTAATCGATCGCCTGCGCAGGTTGACTGGTTGAGTGATTCGGATTCGATCAAACTTTCGCACAAAAACTCCTGTTTTTTTGGAATAACTGAAGAAAGGAGGAATAAAGAGGTTACACACCTCGTCTCAGTGATTATTAAAAATAATGGTCTCAGTTCGCGGTCATGAAAAAGCTCGCTGAAGCTCGCATTTTTCATGATCCGCTAACTTCGACCATTATTTTTAATAATCACTGAGACTCGGCATGTAACCTCTACGTAAATCACGTCCACGCAGTTTTCAGATTGGGGAGCGGGTGTTGCTACTCCTACCCGTGAAACACAACTAACTCCAACTCCAGTGGCAAGGTACTTTCGAGGTGACAGCAAAGGTGGGCCAGAATGACTACCGGATCGTCGTGAACGGGAAACCACGTCTGTGCCACGCTAATCTGCTTCGCGCCTACAAAGAGAGGACTGCCTACGCGGGATGCAAGATCATTCGCAGACAGATGACAAGGAGACAGAGAAAGTAGCTGTCGTGATGGATGAGACGACTGATGACGAGGGAAGTTGCAGGGTGCCAGTTTGTCCGCTGGAGAAAGGGGAAGACTACACCAACGTGCACATATCGTCTGACTTAAGTGACGACCAGAAAGCTGACCTGCAGGGGGTTCTCACTGACTTGCCATTGCAGACACAGCTGGAGGAGTTTTCTTTCGACTTGCTGGAGAAGCAGCCAGTGAGGACGAAGCAATATCCTATGCCTCACGCACAGAAGGAAGTAGTCCGGAAGGAAATCACCGACATGCACAAGATGGGTGTCATTGAGCCGGCAAACTCGCCTTACAGCTCACCGATCGTGTTGGTGAAGAAGAAAGAATGTCGCGTCAGGTTCTGTGTCGACTACACGAAACTTAACAAAATCACGGCATTCGACGCAGAGCCTATGCCAGACGTAGACTATACCTTTTCAGTCACTTGGCCAAGGCTAAGTATTTCTCGAAACTGGACCTCACCAAGGGATATTGGCAAATTCCTGTTGCCGAGGGGGACCGTCCAAAAACTGCGTCCACCACTCCCTGGGCAGTTTCAGTGGACAGTCATGCATTTTGGGCTACAAAACGCAGGGGCTGTTTTCACTCGTATGAGGAAGCTTTTGGAACCATTAAAGCGTAATGATATCAGCAGTTTCATTGACGATGTGCTGATCGCGACTGAGACATGGGCAGAACATCTCGACGCACTGCGCGACATGTTCGGGAGGTTGAAGGACGGGAATCTAGCAGCAAAACCGTCGAAGTGTTACATTGGATTTCGGGAACTGTCTTTCCTGGGTCATGTGGTTCGTGAGGGGTTGCTCGTTCCTGAGGCTGACAAGATCCAGAAGATTCGGGAGGCTGAGCCACCGCGTACGAAGAAAGAAGTTTGGTCTTTCCTAATCCTTGCAAGCTTCTATCGACGCTTCATCCCTCACTTTGCCGAAATCGCACTTCCACTAACCAACCTCACCAAAAAAACTACAACCGACAGTTGTAGTGTGGATTGATGAATGCAATTCAGCATTCAACACGCTGAAAAGGCGGTTGACAAGCCAGCCTATACTCCGGCTACCAGACTTGGAGAAACACTTCGTGTTGAGGACAGATGCCGCAGGTAAATGTATTGGGGCACTGTTGCTTCAAGAAACCGAGGGATTACTACACCCAGTTTGTTTCGCCAGTCGCAAGCTGACCTCGGCCGAGGCAGCCTATGCAACGGTAGAGCGCGAGTGTCTCGCCATCGTTTGGGGCATTCAGAAGTTCGAGGCGTACTTTTTCGGACGGCCTTTCTGTCTGGAAACAGACCATCAACCTCCGCAATATCTGCAAGTTGCAAGGTTGGCAAACGACAGACTCATGGGCTGGGCGTTGATCCTCCAACCGTACCAATTCACGGTACGGGTCATTCCGGGCGCCAACAACATTGGGGCGGATTTTCTATCTCGCGCTATGGAAGAGGACATGGCCAAGAACGAAACACAGGTTTCGTCTTGAAGAGGGGAGGTATGTCACAGTTTGGGGACACGAGAAGGGATCGGAATAGATATGCTCTTTATTCCGCTAGGTTTTACCTGTAATGTTTACAGAAATGGGAAAGGGGAGAAAACGTGAGTTATAACTTGCAGTACGTTCGTTTCAGGTGCACGTGGCTTGCTGAGGGGGGACAATAAACGATGTTAAAAGGTGGAGGAAGGAGGTGGTTGCGACATGGTAACTGCACCATAACTCTCTGTTTCCAGCTCTTTGCCTGGGGTTGTTTTCCTTGGGCTATTACCTTGGGCATCGCATATGACTTCGCCTATACAATGTCGCCATGAAGACTGGTTGACTGGCCGAGCAGACATCACGTGGTGACGACTGGGGGACTTTTTCCCAGCCGAGCTGCACTGCACAGTGAAGGAGGGGCGGCAGGGCTATTTCAGCGTCCCATACACTTTGAAGAACTGACACTGAGTTGAGTGCAAACATGTGCTAAATCCCCTCACCTATTGTCTATCAGTGCTATTCCCACATGATGAACTTGTAGCCGAGGCAATGTGAAGATACCTGAGCGAAATTGCATTGCCGGGTTATAGCTAGGTACTTCCATCTTTGCATGGTCAGCGTGCTACTTTATTTTTTAAACATTGGCTGACTCTTAGTCAGAGTCAGATTTATGTGAGACGTCATCCATATTCTTTGTTTCTGGTTACGAGAAGGGAGGAGGCGAGTTTGCATATAAACAGGCACTTGAAACTTTACTTTTGTTGGATTGATCTCTGTTTTGTATGACTGCGAGAGTGGATCGTGGTGTGGTTAGTCGATTAGTAGTAATTAACCGTTCATAGTCATTTACTTGACCATGACACGTGACACCGACTGTTTCACTGCCGTATTAAACGCTGTGCCAAACTACAGGGGAAGTACATTAAAAAGTAAGGTCCCAGACGTAGAATAAAGATAAGAATAAGATTCATATAATCCTGGAAATTCGGGCTGCTTTCTTTCTGAGGAAAGCGAGCTGCCATACAGTATACGGTCTGGGTGGTCGAGTGGTAACGCACTTGCGCTCGGAATCGAGAGGTTGCGTGTTCGACCCTGGGTCAGGCCGCTATTTTCTCCCCCCTTTCCTAACCTAGGTGGTGGGTTCAAGTGCTAGTCTTTCGGATGAGACGAAAAACCGAGGTCCCGTGTACACTACATTGGGGTGTGCACGTTAAAGATCCCACGATTGACAAGAGGGTCTTTCCTGGCAAAATTGTATAGACATATACTGTTCAAAAAAGAAACGCATAGTTGCTACTTGCCAAATTTGTTTTATTTTTCGAAAAAATTAACAGAAAATCCAATATTTAGATTATTTGTTTGAAATTTGGTATGGACACAGTTGAATGCACACACAGTTCATTTGCATCTTCAAATCAATCAGTCAATCAATACGATTGGGTGCCGAGGCTGTCAAGTCAGTAGGGGGTGTGACTGCCTTGAGCAGCAACAACTGCCCGGCACCTTCTGGGCATGGACTGGATCAGATGCCGGATATCTTGCTGTGGGATGGTGTCCCACTCCTCCTGAAGTGCCTGCAATAGATCGCGGTGATTTGCCGGCGCTTCTTCTCGCCTGCGCACACGTCTGTCCAATTCATCCCAGAGGTGTTCTATCGGGTTCATGTCTGGCGACATGGATGGCCAGGGAAGCACCTGGACATGGTGGTCGGTGAGGAACTGGGTGGTGAGTCGTGCTGTGTGTGGGCGAGCGTTGTCCTGCTGGAATATGGCATCCTGGTCAGCCAGAAGAGGAAGGGCGTGTGGGCGCAGAATTTCCTCCACGTATCGCTGGGCAGTTATGCGCCCTTGGGCGTGCACCAGGGTGCTCCTTCCAGCGGTATTGATCGCCCCCCACACCATGACGCCTCCACCACCATGAACGGGTGCCTCATCCACACAGTTGGGCGCGTAACGTTCGGTTACTCTCCGGTAGACCCTCCTCCGACCATCATGTCGCTGGAGCAGGAAGTAGGACTCGTCGCTGAACCACACGTGTCTCCAGTGATTCCGGACGGTCCAGCGAAGGTGCTGGTTGCCCCACTGCACTCGGTTCTGGCGATGGCGGCGGGTGAGGACAGCTCCTCTGTGAGGTCTGCGAGCTCTCAAACCAGCTTCATGCAGGCGGTTCCGCACGGTCTGGTCCGATAATCGGTGTGGCCCGGGGAGAGCCTGGACAGAAGATGAGGCCGACAGGAAACGATTCCGGAGGTGGCGGAGCCGTATGAAGCGGTCGTGAGCAGCAGTTGTCGCCCTTGGCCTTCCCGCTCGTGGCAAGTCAGCAACGGAGCCAGTGGCTTGAAACCTGACCCACAGTCTACTGATGGTGCTCTGGGACACGTGGAAGTGCCTGGCGATTGCACTTTGACTTTGGCCTGCTTGTAAACGACCCAATGCAATTTGGCGGTCTTCTCTGCTCAATCGGGCCATCTTTCGTCGCTGAATTGTCGTCTGATTTCTTTGTGGCGAACAATCCGCTTTTATGGGTTTTGGAAGACATGGTGAGAGCTCAATATTCCCCGAGTTTCACGAGATTACACTGAAGCATGACGAGTGGTCATGCCAAATGAGCAATTTTGATATTGTAGCCACTGATAACGCATGCGTCACGTGCAGAGCTCACTTGTGGCAATGGACGAAAGGTCGACGACCAGATAAACATTTTCTGCAGTTTGGTGGATATCCTTGTAGCCATATAACTAAATTAACCAAATATTACAAGCTATGCGTTTCTTTTTTTGAACAGTATATATAAAAATGTCCACCAAATACCCGTGTGACTTGGAATAATAGGCCGTGAAAGTATATACTCGCCTAACACGCTTGAGATTTACTGGCCGATGTGAATGCGTGATATATTGTGTAAAAAATTCCATCTCACACGGCATATTGTAAACGCCATGAGCCTCCCTCTGGGAGGGTATGTGCGTAGAAATACTCACTAATAAAAATAAATAAATAAATACGGCGCTTCCCTTTTTTGACTCACATGCGAAGCAAAAGTGAGTCTATGTACTCACCCGAGTCGTCCGTCCGTCCGTCCGTCCGTCCGTCCGTCCGTCCGGCCGTCCGGAAAACTTTAACGTTGAATATTTCTTGGACACTATTCAGTCTATCAGTACCAAATTTGGCAAGATGGTGTATGATGACAAGGCCCCCAAAAACATACATAGCATCTTGACCTTGCTTCAAGGTCAAGGTCGCAGGGGCCATAAATGTTGTCTAAAAAACAGCTATTTTTCACATTTTTCCCATTTTCTCTGAAGTTTTTGAGATTGAATACCTCACCTATATATGATATATAGGGCAAAGTAAGCCCCATCTTTTGATACCAGTTTGGTTTACCTTGCTTCAAGGTCAAGGTCACAGGAGCTCTTCAAAGTTGGATTGTATACATATTTTGAAGTGACCTTGACCCTGAACTATGGAAGATAACTGTTTCAAACTTAAAAATTATGTGGGGCACATGTTATGCTTTCATCATGAGACACATTTGGTCCCATATGATCAAGGTCAAGGTCACTTTGACCCTTATGAAATGTGACCAAAATAAGGTAGTGAACCACTAAAAGTGACCATATCTCATGGTAGAAAGAGCCAATAAGCACCATTGTACTTCCTATGTCTTGAATTAACAGCTTTGTGTTGCATGACCTTGGATGACCTTGTTTGTTTGTTTGTTTGTTTATTTGTTGCTTAACGTCCAGCCGACTACGCAGAGCCATATCAGGACGAGGAAGGGGGGGATGAAGGGGGCCACTTGTCAAGCGATTCCTGTTTACAAACCCATTACTTGTGTCCCAGCAGGCTTTAGTAAAACTAAATTAATACCTACTGGAAGATTACCAGTTTCCAGTATGTTAAAATAGGCTTAACCTATCTACTGCTGGACTTACATCAGAACACTAACAGATTAAACTATACATGAATCGCGAGACAAGCGGCAAGAGAAGAGATTTTTGGAAAAAATACAGGTGAATGAGCAAGAAGGCAGAAAAAAGAAAAGAATTAATGAAGAAAAAGAGAGCATGACAGGAAAGAGGAACCAAAAATCTACCTAACAGCAAACTAGAAAGCTCCTGCGGTTCCAAAAACAGGAGGGGCCTTTAATTTCATAACCGCAGTGCCCCACTGCGGGATTGGATGACCTTGACCTTGGGCCAAGGTCACATGTATTTTGGTAGGAAAAATGTGTAAAGCAGAAGGTCAAGCATGTGAGTCGTATGGGCTTTGCCCTTCTTGTTTATGCATGCGTGTAATCATGTTTCCAAGCCCTGAGACTTTCGCTGTAAACTTGGGTTCTTTATCGTGCGCATGCGGGCACACGGGGTTGTTCGGACACCGAGGAGAGTCTGCAAAAAGTTGACTCTGGGAAATAAATCCCTCGCCGAACGTGGGGATCGAACCCACGCTGATGGTTTTGCCCGAGCGGATGTTTACGTGTATGACCGTTTTACCCCGCCATTCAGGCAGCCATACACCGCTTTCGAGGGAAGCATGCTGGGTATTTTCGTGTTTCTATAATCCACCGAACTCTGACAAGGATTACAGGATCTTTTCCGTGCGCACTTGGTCTTGTGATTGCGTGTACACACGAAGGGTGATAAGGCACTAGCAGGTCTGCACGTAAGTTAACCTGGGAGGTCGGAAAAATCTCCACCGTTAACCCACCAGGCGGTCAAATTCTTTCATTTTTGTGATGCAAGAACTTTGAAGTTTGGTTAGCTTATAGGCTCTTATGACCCACGCACATTACATAGATAAGGTTGCCCCCTTTCGCCTGTCAAAGTCACATTGATGCCCCTTAACCGCGTAGAAGGAGAGTCGAACCAGCGTTTGCTTTTCTTGTTTCATTGTATTATTTATTACAAGCGTTTGACCCATCCGTGAATGCTACTGACTTTTATTTTCCCCGTCAGTGAATTGGGTCATGTACCCGTTTCATCACGTTTTTATAATGGCAAAATAATGAATTAATTTGTAAGCTTCCAATAGTCCGGGCTTTGTCGAAGATTGCTTCACACAAATATGAATTAATTTGATCGAAAAATGAGGGTGAGACAGTGCCGCTACAATTTTCACAAAAAAGACAAAATGGCTGAAGTTATGAGTCATGGTGAGGTCAACTTTGTGAGAAAGCAAAGGCCACCAAAGGATGTTGAATTTTGGTACTGTCATGATAGAGGTCACTTAATGCGTTGTGTCAGAAGAGAATGAAACAGATGAAAGAACGAAGATAAGAGAGATATCGCAACAAAGGAGCCAGCAGTGCAGGTAAAAGAGAAGCCATCAGAAACATTGAAGATAGCAAAGATTCAGAAGTCTACACCATATTTTAGACCCAGAGCAAAGACAAACCATATGTGGTGCAGATGCAGCTAAATGGAGTACAAATCGAAATGGAGGTAGACACCGGGGCATCATTGACTGTCATCAATGAGGAAACGTTTGAACAGATCAAAGGGGCCGGTTTTTTAGTCACCTTCAGAAGTCCACGAAGAAATTGAAGACGTTCACTGGTTAGCCGATCCCAGTGTTAGGTGTCTGCTTGGTGTCAGTAGCATACCAGATTATGAAACTAAGGGAGCTAGAGAGTGTGGTGGTGAAAGGAGAGGGGCCAAGCCTGTTAGGCTGAAAGATATACCGCTTGGCAAGACACACATTTTCAGCGTCCATGCAACCACAGAGGTAGACATTGCATTGACACAGATTCTTCATGACTTTTCTGCAGTGTTCGAGGAAACAAGAGGAACAATCAAAGGAACAAAAGCAGCCATTTGTGTGGATCCTACAGCAAAGCCCAGATGCTTCAAATCCAGACCCGTGCCTAACGCTCTTTGTGATAAGGTCAGCAAAGAACTGGATAGGCTTGAAGCAGAAATACTGTAGAAAAAAGTCCAGTTCTCTGATTGGGCAGCGCCAATTGTGACTGTAGTCAAACCTGACAAGAGTCTTCGGATCTGCTGAGACTACAAGGTCACTTTAAATGGGGTCTCAGAACTGGACAACAATCAAATACCAAAGACGGATGACCTGTTGACTAAGTTGGGTGGTGGAAAATATGTCACCAAACCTGCCGCAGGCGTATCAACAGATGAATCCTGAGGAGTCATCTAAGCAGTACACCAAAATCAACGCACACCAGGGTCTCTACCGCTACCACCCACTAGGACTCTCCTAAGCACCATTTTTTTCTCCAGAGAATAATGGAAAATATCTTGAAGTGCATGCATCCTCAGCGTTCGTGACAGAGTTGACGACATCCTAGTGGCAGGTTACAAATCGCGAAGAACACCTGCAAACACTCAGACAAGGGTTACAAGATCGATGACAACGGAGTTCATCCAGTGCCTGAACAGGTCAAGGCCATCACAGAGATGACACGACCCGCAGACGTGAAGCAACTTCAAGCTTACTAAGCAAATAGTCAACTACTATTTTTAAATCCAGAATCTTCTTCAGCGTTCAATGATTTCTTTCTTTATTTAGTGTTTAACGTCGTTTTCAACCATTCAAGGTTATATCGCGACGGGCGTTCAATGATGATTGTGTCTAAAATCGTTGGCCCGTGGTGTTGACAAAGTGGGCTCTCAGTTTGAGGTCCTGGGCTTGGTTTCCAGCGTTGACCCGTGGGCCAGTCTTCTTTCCTCTCAAAGCAAGGATCAAATCGGTTTTCGTTTAAAGAAAAGTCAAGTTCGTTTTAATTGCATATGACAAACTTAACGGGGAGGATGTGTCATGTATCGTGCTAATGGACCAAGGGAAGCAACTGCAGTCATTTTAGTACATACGTAATGAGGACTGTCGTCTCTTGGATACCGTTCCTGTAAGGGACACCCTACCTTGTAAGCATGGCTGAATAAATCCTGTTTCCCCGCAATCGTCTTGTGTTTAAATCAACTTCATTCATCACTCGTTTGGGTCTATTATGTTCAAAACTGTTGAGCAGATCGCGTGCAATATGTACCTGTTGCTTCTTCCGCTCCCCTGCCAGTTTATGCACACCCATTTTGCGGCCAACTTTTCAAACTGAAGATCATTGTGTGGAACTCTTTTGACTGTCCCATATAAAAGTTTAAGTCGTGCACTTTCTGCTCGTATGTACATGTACACGTTTTAAACTTAGCTTAGTTCTTAAGTTTCGACACAGCAGCTATATACATGTATTACTCTCGCGTATTAATTCTTTCCTTCTCCTTGTATTTATCAATGTATCTATTCTATCTAACACACACACACTCTCTTTCATACACACTTCTGAAGTCTTTTCGGCTTTTCAGAGTTGTTCCTTTTTTCCAAGTTAAGAATTCTCGTTTCTTTTGTCAGATCGTAGAATATGAAGCAGCTTTTATTCATGGATAACAAATCTGTATCAATTTCCATTGTATCATTACCAAGCTTCAGTTTTTCAATGATGTAGAATTGTTCATGGTGCTTGTTAAAAGATCTAATTTTAAAGCCGAGCGGTTATAGCCTCACATAAATATTAACTGTCTGGGTCTCTGCCTCAGATGTTATGGTGCAGATGTGTCTGAAAGACATTTGTAAAGACGAACAGACAAGCAGAATATCAACTCCACAAAAACGTCAAATACTGTTCCAAATTGTATTCAATCCAAGAAAACAATCATGAAAACATACCTGGAATCGTTCTAAGAAAATATATATATAAAAAGTTCAAGTTGGTTATCATAATGTCTCTTGTCTTTAGACTGCCAAAAAAATCGGGCAGCACTCCTAGGCCTGGAAACGACTTTCAGAACCTAGCCACACAAAAATTCTAAGTCTTTAAATCGATGCAAAATCCGGCATGACACGTGGGTACCCTGATGGTTTAACCCACCAGCTAAAACAACACAACCTAAGTCCTAAAATGCTAGAAAAATTGGGCAGGGGTTCGGGGCATGAGAAGGATCGAGCGACGCCGCTCGAGCACTGTCTTTTGGGTCGCTTGGGGTAGCATCCACTACCCCATAGTTGTTCCATTCACATTTTAATTTGCTGAGCGTTTGAAAGCGCGTTTTATGTCGTATGCTAGGGCAAAGTCAATCGAAACAGTCAACTGCAAAATGATGTCGGAATAACAATGACTCGTGCTTTTCTGTTACACATAGGGAAGTTTAGGCGCAGACTTTTTTTTTTAATGTGGAGATGATAAGCTACATGTCACTATAAAATAGAAGATGAGATGAAACTTCTCAAATCGAAAGACTGAGCACAGGCGCATTAATACACTCTCTGCAATTGTTAGCGCACTCCAAAAGTGAGCTAAAAAATTTAAGCACATTGCCATTAGCCAATCAACTGTTTTACATCAGTCATGTACTTACTTTACTCAGTCAGTACGTGACGCACTAAACCTGAAACGAACGGGTCCCAGTACGAACTATGTGCAAGTTATCATGCATACCGTCGGCACTATTTTCAGAAAATCATTTCCGCCAGATCTGTACCGTTGCAAATTTACGGGCTTCATCTCACCGATATGACCATCATGTTTTGTGAAGGGCTCAGACAACTACCAACAGTCAGCATCACATTGAAATGAGAGTTCAATACCAATGCTAATAAGCCTTCTAATAGCAAGAATATGAACCTCTTCGTCTTCGGACCCTCTAAAGTTCCACTGAGGGGGTCCTCGGACCCTCTACACATTATAGTTGGGGGTCCCGGGACCCTCTTGGTGGAGCGTCAGTGGGGAACCATGCAAGGTAAGGGGTTGGAACATTGTCCACCAACATGTTTACACTACATTGGGGTGTGTACGTTAAAGATTCCACGATTGACAAAAGGGTCTTTCCTGGCAAAATTGTATAGGCATAGATAAAAATGTCCACCAAAATACCCGTGTGACTTGGAATAATAGGCCGTGAAAAGTTAGATATGCGCCGAAATGGCTTCGATCTGCTGGCCGATGTGAATGCGTGATGTATTGTGTAAAAAAAATTCCATCTCACACGGCATAAATAAATCCCTGCGCCTTGAATATGTGCGCGATATAAATTGCATAAAATAAAATTTAAAAAAAAATTAAATAAAAATTCACTGCGCTTAGAACTGTACCCACGGAATACGAGCAATATAAGCCTCATATTGATTGATTGATTGATGTTTAACCAGCATACATCGTAGGACCATTACCCGCTCAGTAAACGTGACTTATCCAGTTGAGGCGTCAGAACATTTCACAGGAGGTAAACGACATAGGGACATTAACAGGGGTAAAACAATGAACCATTCTCCGCTGAATAACACGAGTAAGGCGTTGGACCTTTGCCTGCTCAGTGAATGTTACTAAATACAGTAAGACGTTTCACCATTGTACGCTCAGTAAACGTAACTAAGCAGGATAAGACGTTTGACCATTCCCCTCTCAATAAACGGGAATAACAAGGGTAATATTTTGGACAGTTACTCAATCAGTTGATAAACCAGGGTAAGATGTTGGATCATTGTCCGCTCAGTTAATGTGAATGACTTGGGTTAAGACGTACTACTAACATGACTAACTATGGTAATGTCTTTGACCGCTACTCAATCAGTAAATGTGGCTGACCAGGGTAAGACGTACTACTAACATGACTAACTATGGTAATGTGTTTGACCGCTACTCAATCAGTAAATGTGGCTGACCAGGGTAAGACGTACTACTAACATGACTAACTATGGTAATGTGTTTGACTGTTACTCAATCAGTAAATGTGGCTGACCAGGGTAAGACGTACTACTAACATGACTAACTATGGTAATGTGTTTGACTGTTACTCAATCAGTAAATGTGGCTAACCAGGGTAAGACGTACTACTAACATGACTAACTCTGGTAATGTGTTTGACTGTTACTCAATCAGTAAATGTGGCTGACCAGGGTCAGACGTACTACTAACATGACTAACTATGGTAATGTGTTTGTCTGTTACTCAATCAGTAAATGTGGCTGACCAGGGTAAGACGTACTACTAACATGACTAACTCTGGTAATGTGTTTGACTGTTACTCAATCAGTAAATGTGGCTGACCAGGGTAAGACGTACTACTAACATGACTAACTATGGTAATGTGTTTGACTGTTACTCAATCAGTAAATGTGGCTGACCAGGGTCAGACGTACTACTAACATGACTAACTATGGTAATGTGTTTGACTGTTACTCAATCAGTAAATGTGGCTAACCAGGGTAAGACGTACTACTAACATGACTAACTCTGGTAATGTGTTTGACTGTTACTCAATCAGTAAATGTGGCTGACCAGGGTCAGACGTACTACTAACATGACTAACTATGGTAATGTGTTTGTCTGTTACTCAATCAGTAAATGTGGCTGACCAGGGTAAGACGTACTACTAACATGACTAACTCTGGTAATGTGTTTGACTGTTACTCAATCAGTAAATGTGGCTGACCAGGGTAAGACGTACTACTAACATGACTAACTATGGTAATGTGTTTGACTGTTACTCAATCAGTAAATGTGGCTGACCAGGGTCAGACGTACTACTAACATGACTAACTATGGTAATGTGTTTGACTGTTACTCAATCAGTAAATGTGGCTGACCAGGGTAAGACGTACTACTAACATGACTAACTATGGTAATGTCTTTGACCGCTACTCAATCAATAAATGTGGCTGACCAGGGTAAGACGTAAGATCGTTGCCGCACTACTAGTCAAGGCTAACCATGATATATACGACTTTTGATCATTGATCACAACTAAATGTGACTTACCTGAGTAAATCGTTGCTCAACTGCCCTATTGGTAAATATGACTAACCAGAGTGAGATGTGGATCATTTCCTGATTATTAACCGTGATTAACTAAGGACCGGCACGGTTGGCCTAGTGGTACGGCGTCCGCCCCGTGATCGGGAGGTCGTGGGTTCGAACCCCGGCCGGGTCATACCTAAGACTTTAAAATTGGCAATCTAGTGGCTGCTCCGCCTGGCGTCTGGCATTATGGGGTTAGTGCTAGGACTGGTTGGTCCGGTGTCAGAATAATGTGACTGGGTGGCCATGGGACATGAAGCCTGTGCTGCGACTTCTGTCTTGTGTGTGGCGCACGTTATATGTCAAAGCAGCACCGCCCTGATATGGCCCTTCGTGGTCGGCTGGGCGTTAAGCAAACAAACAAATAAACAAAAGATTAACTAAGGTAAGACATCGGATCATTGCCTACTCAGAAAACCTGATTAACCACTGTAAAGCTTCGGACCTGTGACCGTCAAACTAAACGTGAATAACCAGAGTAGAAGTTAGACCACGGCCCGGCAACGAAATGTGACTAACAAGGGTAAGACATTCCACCAGTGTTAGCCAACTAAACGTGACTAGCCGGAGTATGAGGTTGGACCATGTCTCGATAAAACAACTTGACTATAGCCAAGGTAAGGAATGCGATCATTGCCAGCTCAGTAAATGTGACTTCCCATAGTAAGATATTTGACCATTGCACGTCATCTGAACAAGATTTACCAGGATATTGAGACGTAGGACTCTTCCCCAAAAATATATATTAGTAACCAGGGTAGAGCATTGGACTATTAACTGCAAAATAGACGAGCCTAAGAAGACTAACAAGTTGGACAATTTCAGGACACTTAAACAGGACTCACTTTAGTAAAGAGATGGACCATTTGCCCATCAGTAACGTAACGCATAAGGATAAGGCGTTGGACCATTGCAAGCTCTGTAAACGTGCATAAACAGGGTAAGACATTGGAACATTTCTCGCCAACTAAAAGTGACTAACCGGGTTAGACGTTGGACTATTGCCTACCAACTGAACGTGACTAGAGGAAGACGTTGAACCATTTCCAACAACTAAACGTAACTAACCAAGGTAAAGCGTTGGGCCATGACGTGACTCCGAATTCGTCTATTTGGAAGACGTCTTGGAGAAAAAAAATGTCCTTCAGTAGGCATATTTTAGTCTCTATAGAGGGATATTCCTGAGCCTACTCCAGTGAGCACTGTTCTATACAGGGGGTTAATTGTCTGTCTAGAGGAACGCTTTCTTCAGGGAGTATTCAAAGTTAAGTTCAATAGTCACTGACAAGAATGGCTGGTGTTGACATGAATAGGTGTCAAGCTGTTACGTGGCGCGGCTCACATCCAGCGCTTCACTGCGAGAGGCAAGCGTCAGTTGTCATGAAAATGACGTAAGCTAACGGTTACAGCAAAAATATGTAGCAATGTGAGATTGTCTTTGACACTCTTGAAAACTTTACTCTGATTTGAGAAGATTACTTATAATAACTAAAATTTAGAAAACCAATAATATAGAATGAAAAAAAGCAGGAATTATCCCCTACCACTTACAGTAAAATCGCTCGTGTCAAGTTAGCAAATACATCCACTGCATTATTTTTGAAAAAGACTTTCTTAAAGTCTTAAATGCTCAGTGTTTTTTCATCCAAGCCAGTGGCAGTAACAAGAAACATCTTCAGTGTCTTTTTCAGCATATTTTATAATAACAATCTCACGTCAATACAACATTTCGTCATAGTTCCCGTTAACATGTCAGCTATGCATCGGCTCTGCTAAGACGCGTTGTCTTAGGTTGGCTCGGCAAGCTATCACTGACGTGCCCCCGCAAGCTTCGTCTCGGTACAGACTGGCCACGACCTTTAGCTGACTGACCTTTCTGCCATGCAACACCATCACTAGCTTGTCAAGTGAACAGTTCTTTCCTGCGCTGTTGCAGTTAATGCTGATCCATGGACATTTTCGAATGAATTTCTCCTAGTTCCTCCACAAAAGATCCTTGGACGGCTGATCATGCATCAATGTTATAATTCTATTCTGACGCGGTATTGGAAGTTTACAGATACAAGCAATGTAAAGAGGAGTATATTAAGCTGTCAACATTATCCTATATGTTATTAGAAAGACCATGAATCGAGACGAGTTTTGTGTGTGTGTGTGTGTGTGTGTGTGTGTGTGTGTGTGTGTGTGTGTGTGTGTGTGTGTGTGTGTGTGTGTGTGTGTGTGTGTGTGTGTGTGTGTGTGTGTTTGTTGACCTTAGTTGATATGAGATACCCAAAGAGCTGTCACCGTGTTATCTAGTGACTGTAGTAAGATTTGAATCAGTACTTTGTTTATGCTGCAGCACAAGGAGCTTCGACATGTACAGTCACCAGTTAGACTGCGATCGGGAAAACCCGGTAGAGTTCCAACGCTATTTTGTCGAGTTTACACCATGCAATATTCGGCAATTTCTTTCTCTTATCCGAGGAAAAAACCATTTTCAGCATAATATTTTTAAAAGCATTACATTATATGCCCGTAGGCAGGCGCGTGAATGTGCATATCATTACGAATGTTTATGTTTGAAACTTAATGTCGTTGGGTTTGGTATGCGCGTGCAAATTAATATGTGTATTTTCGTGTTGTCGAGAGATAGAGAGAGACTGTGAAAGAGCGATGGACAAGGATCGATGTCTAAAGCAACATCTTTTCTTACAACCTATCCTAATATTCAAAACAACATTCTGATAAATGAGAAACAAAAGAACGAACGAACAAACAATCTAAGCAATAAGCAAACCAATAAAAAAAACAAGTCGCGTAAGGCAAAATTACTACATTTAGTCAAGCTGTCAAACTCACGGAATGAAACTGAACGCACTGTATTTTTTTCACCAAGACAGTACAGCTTCGTCAATCCCCGCGAGAAGGAAATCGCTCACCTCCCACGTGCCAATCGCAGTGATATGCACACGCCAGAATAGCGCGGTAGCGTATTGTGCTTAGCAGGAAAGCCGGCTTTTCTGTGATCGTGTTAACTTTCTGAGCTTGTTTTGAACACAACATATCATATCTATATGTTTTTGGAATCAGGAAACGATAAAGAATAAGATGAAATCATTTTTGGATCGATTTCTTAAATTTTAATCGTAAGACTAATTAATCTATTTTCGTTAATTGTGATCACATTTTAAGAGTAAACATGACATATGTATCTATTTTTAGATTCAGAATGTGATGAAGAATACGATGCAATCAATTTTAAATCTGTTTGCGAAAAATCGATTTTAATGACAACTTTAATGAGCAAACTCATTAATTAATTTGTAAGCCTCCAAGCTGAAATGCAATACCAAAGTCCGGGCGTCGTCGAAGATTACTTGACCAAAATGTCAACCAATTTGGTTTAAAAATGAGAGCGTGACAGTGCCGCCTCAACTTTCACGAAAAGCCGGATAGGACGTCATCAAAGACATTTATCCAAAAAAAATGAAAACAAGTCGCGTAAGGCGAAAATACAACATTTAGTCAAGTAGCTGTCGAACTCACAGAATGAAACGGAACGCAATGCAATTTTCAGCAAGACCGTATACTCGTAGCATCGTCAGTCCACCGCTCATGGCAAAGGCAGTGAAATTGACAAGAAGAGCGGGGTAGTAGTTGCGCTGAGAAGGATAGCACGCTTTTCTGTACCTCTCTTCGTTTTAACTTTCTGAGTGTGTTTTTAATCCAAACATATCATATCTATATGTTTTTGGAATCAGGAACCGACAAGGAATAAGATGAAAGTGTTTTTAAATTGATTTCGAAAATTTAATTTTGATAATAATTTTTATATTTTTAATTTTCAGAGCTTGTTTTTAATCCAAATATAACATATTTATATGTTTTTTGGAAATCAGAAAATGATGGAGAATAAGCTGAACGTAAATTTGAATCGTTTTATAATTTTTTTTAATTTTTTTTTACAATTTTCAGATTTTTAATGACCAAAGTCATTAATTAATTTTTAAGCCACCAAGCTGAAATGCAATACCGAAGTCCGGGCTTTGTCGAACATTACTTGACCAAAATTTCAACCAATTTGGTTGAAAAATGAGGGCGTGACAGTGCCGCCTCAACTTTCACGAAAAGCCGGATATGACGTCATCAAAGACATTTATCAAAAAAAAGAGAAAAACGTTCGGGGATATCAATCCCAGGAACTCTCATGTAAAATTTCATAAAGATCGGTCCAGTAGTTTGGTCTGAATCGCTCTACACGCACGCACGCATACATGCACGCACGCACACACACACACACACACACACACACACACACACACACACACACACACACACACACACACACACACACACACACATACACCACGACCCTCGTTTCGATTCCCCCTCTATGTTAAAACATTTAGTCAAAACTTGACTAAATGTAAAAACGTCTGGGGATATCATACCCAGGAACTCCCATGTAAAATTTCATGAAGATCGGTCTAGTAGTTTTCTCTAAATCGCTCTACACACACACACAAACACACACACACACACACACACACACACACACACACACACACACAAACACACACACACACACACACACACATACACACATATAGAGATTACACAACGTCATCGAGTGAGGGACCGAAAAATATTGAAACTCGAGGATGATTTTTTTGTGGTATCAACCGAGACCGTAGGTCGAGGTTGATACCACACAAAAAAATCATCCGAGAGTTTCAATATTTTTTGGTCCCTCACAAGATGACGTTTGTGTAATTTGTGTATACAATGATAAATTGATTGTATACAATGATCAATCTCTATACCTTCCTGTCACTGGAAGCAGCAACACTTGAAAGCATAAGTTCCCTTGACAAACGTCATTTATGATTGGCGTCATCTATGAATGACGTCACTGTCTAGACAAGACAAGTGCCGGTATCGGCAAACCTTGTCGCGGCAAAGGGCTATGACCCGTGCCTTGATACCATTGAGATCATAGGAGATGCACAGCAGTGCCGATACCAGGTTTCTTTAGCTTCACTTTAAAATGATATCAGAACGATAGTTATTCACTTGAAAGTGAACACAGGAGAGTTGTATACACACACATACACCACACCCTCGTCTCGATTCCCCCCTCTACGTTAGGAACGCTTTTTTCAGGGAGTATTCAAAGTTAAGTTCAATAGTCACTGACAAGAAAGGCTGGTGTTGACATGAATAGGTGTCAAGCTGTTACGTGGCACGGCTCACATCCAGCGCTTCACTGCGAGAGGCAAGCGTCAGTTGTCATGAAAATGACGTAAGCTAACGGTTACAGCAAAAATATGTAGCAACGTGAGATTGTCTTTGACACTCTTGAAAACTTTACTCTGATTTGAGAAGATTACTTATAATAACTAAAATTTAGAAAACCAATAATATAGAATGAACAAAAAAGCAGGAATTATCCCCTACCACTTACAGTAAAATCGCTCGTGTCAAGTTAGCAAATACATCCACTGCATTATTTTTGGAGGTAAAAAGACTTTCTTAAAGTCTTAAATGCTCAGTGTTTTTTCATCCAAGCCAGTGGCAGTAACAAGAAACATCTTCAGTGTCTTTTTCAGCATATTTTATAATAACAATCTCACGTCAATACAACATTTCGTCATAGTTCCCGTTAACATGTCAGCTATGCATCGGCTCTGCTAAGACGCGTTGTCTTAGGTTGGCTCGGCAAGCTATCACTGACGTGCCCCCGCAAGCTTCGTCTCGGTACAAACTGGCCACGACCTTTAGCTGACTGACCTTTCTGCCATGCAACACCATCACTAGCTTTCCTGCGCTGTTGAAGTTAATGCTGATCTGTGGACATTTTCGAATGAATTTCTCCCAGGTCCTCCACAAAAGATCCTTGGACGGCTGATCATGCATCAATGTTATAATTCTATTCTGACTCGGTATTGGAAGTTTACAGATTCAAGCAATGTAAAGAGGAGTATATTAAGCTGTCAACATTATCCTATATGTTATCAGAAAGACGAGGAATCGTTAATTGTGATCACATTTTAAAAGTAAACATGACATACAGTATGTATATATTTTTAGATTCAGAATGTCATGAAGAATACGATGCAATCAATTTTAAACTTGTTTGCGAAAAATCGATTTTAATGACAACTTTAATGAGCAAACTCATGAATTAATTTGTAAGCCTCCAAGCTGAAATTCAATACCAAAGTCCGGGCGTCGTCGAAGATTACTTGACCAAAATGTCAACCAATTTGGTTTAAAAATGAGAGCGTGACAGTACCGCCTCAACTTTCACGAAAAGCCGGATATGACGTCATCAAAGACATTTATCCAAAAAATGGAAAAAACGTCTGGGGATATCATACCCAGGAACTCCTATGTACAATTTCATGAAGATCGGTTTAGTAGTTTTCTCTAAATCGCTCTACACACACACACACACACACACACACACACACACACACACACACACACACACACATACACCACACCCTCGTCTGGATTCCCCACTCTACGTTAAAATATTTAGTCAAAACTTGACTAAATGTAAAAAATAACAAGCAAACAAACAACTGAAAAAATAGCCTGCAAGCAAGCAAAAACCTACAAAATGTTGATAAAAGCAATTCATACAAGAATAGAGAGAGAGAGAGGGAGAGAGTGAGGGTATTTGTAAATAAAATTGTGTAAAAAAAATTCCATCTCACACGGCATACGCGCTTTGAACTTCGGATAAGGCGCTATATAAATACCCGTTATTATTATTATTATTATTATTATTATTATTATTATTATTATTTGTAGGGGAGGGATGAGGTGTACGTGTGTTTTGGATACCATAGATAACAGTTTTAGATTATTTATTTCAAAAATACACACAACGTTCACATGAAAAATATATATAAGAGATGTAATCCAGAAAGTATGTTTCATTAAACAATATACCTTATTGTGTTTCAGTAATTTCTAGACTTACACAATTGAGTATGTAGCAAAATCAGCGACAAACAAACAAAGATAACACACACAAAAATTAGAAAATCTAGCAGGAAGCGTAGTAGCTCGTGTAAACCGTGTACCAATAATAAGCTGTTTTAGCAGATGTATAAAAGAGATCCGACGCGACGCGACCCGATTGGACAGTATGAAAACTTAATTTGCTACCCGCATACACAAGCAAACGGACACACGTTATCGCCAAAGTACACACACATACCAGTTCAAACTTTGGAATGTACATGCATAAGGAGCCAGCAAAGCAAAGCCGACATTCACCCCACCCCACCCCTTGTCTGTCGCGTTGTCTACGGCAGGTGTCGACAGTGCCATTGTAGAACTGCAGTCTATACTTTTTTTGTACCTCAAAAGATTGCTGGGAGTGGTTGGGTTAATATGAAAGTCCTCGGGAATGGTTTACTTTATTTTGCATGTTGCCTTTCAACAGCATCGCAGATAATGTCTTACTTTCTCTTGAGACTCAATGGCAATAAGAAGCGACCAGTACATTTTGAAAGTTCCTACAAATGTGTGTTTTGTTTGTTCAATATTTGTATTTTTGTATTGCTGTGTCGTTCACCAACACGGGAAAAATGAGCGCCCGTCGTGATTTCGAAAATTCCGTATATCCGTACTTTAAATGTGTGTATTCAAGCTACATGAAGGTAACGGAGATGACGGTAACGGAGATGACTGGTGCTTGCATTTCACCTCACGACAGAACCAGGAGCCACCTTGCCCTGCCAGTGTTTTTTTCGTAGTATGCTGCTCCGGTGGGCGAAAACCATATCACAATTTGGAGCATGTTTTTCTTTTTCATTTGCCAGTAACGGAGATGACGGTTAACGAACCCCCAAGACTTTTTGTCTTCCTCTTAGTTGCTTCCCTGCTAGACTTATCCACCGCAGCAATTAACAACGCCCTGTATCTAAACTGAACCCGTCGCGATGTAACCTTCGTGGTTGAAAACGACGTTAAACACCAAATAAAGAAAGAAAGATCTAAACTGAACATTTATGAAGGTTGTTTTAGCGGTGTTCGTGTATTAATTTAAAAGTCCATCAAAAAAGGATAAAAAGATATTCCCGAAAGAAGTTACTGGTTATGCGCCTTTTCCCCCGGACATATACATTTAGCCATGGCGAAGACTCACAAGGACGTCCTCATGCACACACATTATTGCAGGAACAGCACTGACGGTCGTGTCATTTAAAATAATAGTGCATGTGATTAGAAAGAGCTGTTTATATTTTTAAAATACATTTATATTCTGAAAAAGTATGCCCGGACAGTAACGTAGATGACGTTTTCGGTAGTATGTATTGCTCTCAGAACTAGCAATAACACGTAATTGACATAAATTAATGTGCCGAAGTTAGCTCACGGCCGACCATTACAGAGGTTATAAAAGTTTAAACTTGACATCTTTTTGTGTTAGCTGCAGGGTCCCAGGACAACGAACAAAATGAAATGGTCGCTACTTATTGACATCATTAAGCGTAGAGTGACATTTGATTGTGCTTGGCGCGTTCCGCCATGGCAAAATAAATGTAAACTGCAAAGTTATTTCAATCAATCAATCAATCAATGAGTCTTATATCGCGCATATTCCGTGGGTACAGTTCTAGGCGCTCTGCAGTGATGCCGTGTGAGATGAAATTTTATACGGCCAGTAGATTGCAGCCATTTCGGCGCATATTTACCTTTCACGGCCTATTATTCCAAGTCACACGGGTATAGGTAGACAATTATTAACTGTGCCTAAGCAATTTTGCCAGGAAAGACCCTTTTGTCAATCGTGGGATCTTTAACGTGCACACCCAATGTAGTGTACACGGGGGGAGGTTCGGACACCGAAGAGAGTCTGCACACAAAGTTGACTCTGTGAAATAAATTTCCGCCGAACCTGGGATGGAACTCACGCTGACAGCGGCCAACTGAATACAAATCCAGCGCGCTACCAACTGAGCTATATCCCCGCCCCCGAAACTAAAGTAGCAACGTGACCAGTTAATTTGATTATAAGTCATTGGCCCTGTGCAGCGATTGGTTTCTTCGCTGACCACCACCATCAGGGATACGAACTTTTGCTATTAATCGATCGCTAGTATCAGCGTGACCTTTTCTGTGGCATGACACTTTAAATGGTTTTAAATCATAAATTTTTCCATGTTAAAGTACTGAAAGGCCAATTTTGTGGGTGCTGCACACAACGGCTGGACACCACCCACCCTCTGTGTATGCCATGCAGACCTGCTCACCTTAAAATCGAATTGTCAAAATTCTATAGTGTCAAATCACTTAATTTGCGTCAAATGTATTTTAATTCATTTTCTTACTGTATTTTGTTGGTTCTGAGTCTGTCTCTTGAACAAGAAAAAGTCGCGTAAGGCGAAAATACAACATTTAGTCAAGTAGCTGTCGAACTCACAGAATGAAACTGAACGCAATGCAACGCAGCAAGACCGTATACTCGTAGCATCGTCAGTCCACCGCAGTGGCAGTGAAATTGACAAGAAGAGCGGGGTAGTACTTGCGCTGAGAAGGATAGCACGCTTTTCTGTACCTCTCTTCGTTTTAACTTTCTGAGCGTGTTTTTAATCCAAACATATCATATCTATATGTTTTTGGAATCAGGAACGGACAAGGAATAACATGAAAGTGTTTTTAAGTTGATTTCGACAATTTAATTTTGATCATAATTTTTATATATTTAATTTTCAGAGCTTGTTTTTAATCCAAATATAACATATTTATATGTTTTTAAAATCAGCAAATGATAGAGAATAAGATGAACGTAAATTTGAATCGTTATATTTAAAAAAAAATTTGTTTACAATTTTCAGATTTTTAATGACCAAAGTCATTATTTAATTTTTGAGCCACCAAGCTGAAATGCAATACCGAAGTCCGGGCTTCGTCGAAGATTACTTGACCAAAATTTCAACCAATGTGGTTGAAAAATGAGAGCGTGACAGTGCCGCCTCAACTTTCACGAAAAGCCGGATATGACGTCATCAAAGACATTTATCAAAAAAAAGAAAAAAATGTTCAGGGATATCAATCCCAGGAACTCTCATGTAAAATTTCATTAAGATCGGTCCAGTAGTTTGGTCTGAATCGCTCTACACACACGCACGCACACACACACACACACACATACACCACGACCCTCGTTTCGATTCCCCCTCTATGCATGTTCAGTGTGGTTTGCAGTGTGAGATTGTTGTGTGAAAGCTTTTCAGCAGTTCATATTCATCACGTCCGGTGAGTGATTGGCTGACCCAGGTCACGAGAATACTGTGACTGACAGGCATAATCAGATAGAGGCGATCCAGTTCCTATTGTGGATGTTCCATCTATGTCGCGGGATCACTTCGATTTTTATTTTGGTCGAAATTAGCTGGCAATAAAACCATTACTTCTAATAAACTAACTCTTAGCAAATGATAACAGATAATGTCTCGAATAGTCAGCTCATCCAGAAATAACTCATAACAACGTACAGCACGAGAATTTGGGGCCGGTAGCTGACTGGATTTATTTTAGTGCAACTCTCAATTCTTAGTAAATTTGATATGTTTTAGTGTTGTTGTTTTTTAGTGCAATTCTTAATTCTTAGTAAATGTGATGTACGAGGGCCAACTGAGAAGTACCGGGCCCGACCAGGAAGGAATTGACTTAGACATTTAAAACTTGGCATGAATTAAGAAAGGTTCTGATGAAGACTTCATGCAAAATAATTAGTATTTTCACCGGTTAGTTTGTGTGCCTTAGTTTCTCAAAGTATCATACCCCACTGTTGACCCCACATTCTAGAAAACTAACAAAACTGAGTGATCAAAGAAAAATATTTAGCCAACTGGAATTTCATAATGACCTGACTTAAATGTTAGTGGTCCTCACCACTAAGAGACTGGCGGGAACTGAATGTCGTCTAACTAGGTCAACGCTTTGGCATCGAGCAAGGACCCCTTGGGCCGAAACAACGCAGCAGACTCGGCAGCAACGTCAAGGGGAACTCTTCTGATGGCTATTAACTAGCAGCTGAAGGAGGAAGCGCGCTCGTCTACATATTAGACAGATCTAGATGTGGAACTTTTTAGCACGTGTTAGGGAACGTGTTCGGGTGACGTCATAAAATCTTGTTTTTACGTCACGCGTTTGCCAAGATCTGCAGTCTTGGTGGGAGCAATACAACGTATGCATTTGTAACATTGGAGAAAAAAGTGAGTCACGGGTGACGCAATATCCACACGTACGCGTACAGGTCTTTGCTACACGTTCGATCATCTAGAACTTTATTTATTTATTTGGTGTTTAAAGGCGAAGTTCGGGAGGAATTTTTCTGCCAGTACGAAGATTTGATTAATGACCTCCAGACTAGATAAGCAGTATGGTGGTATCTCTGATTACTGGACCGAGAAAAAAAGTGGAAGTCACTGTTTCGTTCACTTTCGTGTCTTCGTGTGAAATTGGAGACGGCCTGTAAATTAGCCTGTGGGCATAGGGAAGCTGGGTGTTGATAACTAATGATGAACAGACTTGGAGGAACGAGTGGCTGTAGCACATAGCAGACATTATTTCAAAACTGCGGCTTTAACGTCGTTTTCAACCACGAAGGTTATATCGCGACGGTTCATCTAGAACACTGTATTGTAAAGGACAGGGCTCTCCCCAGTGTTTAGGCTAAGTAGGGTGTGCATGGTAGTTATCATTCCTCATGGAAGTCTGTCAATAACGAGTCACGACTCTTTTCTTGTGATTGTCTTATGGTGTCTCCTTTTGTAATATATATTGGTCGCGTTAGACAGGGTGTCTTTATGGAAAGGTGATTTATATATAGTTAAAAGCGTCGGGGATCCTTTGGGGTAATCTTTATGGGCAGGTGGTCTCCAGAGCAGGTTCGACTGTAAATGTACATTTCGTATGTCTGGTTGACTTCATCCATGTAATGTAAACCCAACTAGTGGCTACCCAGAGCTCTAAATACAGGCACACCCTGGATTCACGTAACAAATCCTTTATGTATTTGGGCTCAAAGCAATTCTAATTAAACTTCCACTTTTTACGGAAGACTAGTTAAGTTATTGCATTAAATGTATGTCCCGCAAAGTTTGTTTCCTTTAACTATGTTGTGCACTCTTGCTGCTACATCTTACCAGATGAGGAAGGTAACGACCATAACAATAACTGAAATCAGATGAGACCTGGTTGGATGTAACTTGTTTGTGAGTCTGACAACAAGAACCGCTGTATCAGAATAATGGAGCAAATACAGCATCGCTGTGAAATGTCGGAATGTTTTGCTCGTTTAAAACACGGTTAAATGGTGTCCTACCGTGTGATAACAAGCATTGTAGTGTTTCGCAAAGACAACACAAGATCAATGAATGACATACCACTTTCTTCTTCTTCTTGTTTGTTCATGGGCTGAAACTCCCACGTTCACTCATGTTTTTGCACGTGTACGTGTATGACCGTTTTTGCCCCGCCATCCCGGTAGCATACGCCGATTTCGGGGGAAGCATGCTGGGTATTTTTGTGTTTCTATAACCCACCGAACTCTGACATGGATTACAGGATCTTTTTCGTGCGTACTTGGTCTTGTGCTTGCGTGTACACACGAAGGAGGATAAGGCACCAGCAGGTCTGCACATAAGTTGACCTGGGAGATTGGAAAAATCTCCACCCTTAAACCACACGGCGGCCGTGGCCAGGATTTGAACTCACGACCTTCCGATTAGGAGGCTGATGTCTTATCCACTAGGCCACTGCGCCCGGCTGACATACCATCAAAAGTGAAGAAAACATCTAACAAATCTACTGTAAAAAGTGAGAGAAAAAATCTTTGATGTTTGATGTTAACCGTGCACTCGCACAGATCTTCTTCTTCTTCTTCTTCTTTGTACGACGGTGCTCGCACAGATGTATTTGATGTTTATGTTGTTGTTTAAAAAAAAAATAGAACTGCACACAAGATCTTGCGAAATGAGTGTAAATTAGTAATTATCTATGTCATCTCGAAAATCATATTGTAAAGAAAACGAAAATGTATACTGCAATATTTAGAGTTCATTTAATTTTTGTTTTACCTGCTTTCACAATACAGCGTATCGGTCTGTTCTTATAAATTTTCTTTTCCTCATGTTCTTTAAAATTAAGAAGTTTCTTTTCTCCAACAAAAACGCATCTGTTAGTTTATATATTTTAGTGTTTACTGAGGAACATTCTTTAGCCAGCTCCAGTGCTGTTGCTATGTCGAAAATCGAGTCTCGTTGGATTTAAACGAAATATTCACCGAAAGTTTGCAGATCAAGAAAAATGCGACACCTCTGAGTCTGAATCTTAATCACCCAAAATGTGTGCCGGTGCAACAGTGCATTCACATGACATAATTACTCTTTCGCGTTTGACACGAATTCATCCCATTACGAATTGGACTTCTGTTATAGTCCAACATGACATGGCGTGACTTTTCTTTGAAAAAAAGTAAAACTTAATTAGAAAAAACACACAGTAAACACCAAGTTCCAAAGACTTTCGGGCCACGCCCTTCTTCAGTGAAATGAATGTAAGCAAACCGTAAAAAACGGTAAAAAAAGTTAAAAATTAAATTAAAAAAAAGTAAAACTGTTCACGGGTACATGATCGACGAAGACGCCGATTTTCCGTTTTGATATTCTGACAGACGACATGTGTAATAACAGGTTAGCTTTCCTTGATAACGACAGAAAGAACAATTAAGTCGCGTGAAGTGAAATTAATACATTTAGTCCTCCTGTCAAACTCACAGAATGATACTGAAGGCACTGCATTTCACGCAGACAATGATTTTCTGATAACCGCGACTAGACTGAAAGCCCTCACATCTTCACGAGGAAAACATGTTCGCTTGAGGTGACAGGCCAGTATTGCACAGTAGCGTACAGCGCATCATAGGAAAGCTTTTCTTTATGTTTTTATTTGTGTGAACTTGTTTTTAAATCCAAACATAACATATCTATATGTTTTTGCAATCAGGAAATGACAAAGAATATGTCACGATCGGGTGACAGAGACCAAGAAAGCGTCACTCAGTGGAGTGCCTGTTCTGGGTCAATGTATGATAGAAAGCGCCTGTGCGTGATATTGGACACAGCAGAGTTTTTGCTGACAGTGCTCCCGAGCACGGATGTTTTGAAACGCACGAGCTTCACAGTGCAGGTTTCTGCTGTCATAGGGCTGACGGTTTTTTTCGCTGACAGCGCGCACGGGATTTTCAGGGATTGAGTTTCTCGTGTCTTTTTCCTGCTTGGGGAGGCAAAACTGTGTATAGCTGGACTGGTTTGGTGACAAGGTCAGTCACGTGTATTTGGCTAGGTGGTCTGTCAGAGACTCAAGGACGACACACTTGACACCCAGCGGCAGAAGGGGAAGGACCTAACACACAGTTACTAGAGTATGATGGTTTTTCACCGAGTATCATATTCGGCACTCTAGGGGAACTTCCACAAGTTATTCCTTTCCTCTGCCACGTATTTTGCTGAGGACAAGTCGTCACATTTCCTTCGTCGGCGATGGCTTTCGCATAAGGATTCGACAAGGGGTTCTGGACGTTTTGGGTCACTGTTGACGAACAGAGACTGTTCCAGGGAGGAGGCGGACTTTGCTTCCATTGAGAGTTACAATCATAGGCTTTTGAGGTAATAAATCATTATTTAACGCTGTTGATGAGTCTGTGTTGTGGAATGAAATATTCTCTGTTGTTCTTTCCAGGTTAGCGCATAATTTACTCTCTGTGACGCTAAAATACTAATCTGTATATGGTTTTTGCAGATAGGGAGAGAAGGACGGAAAATGGCTGTTTTGTTGTTGTAAAAAGTCAGTTTTGTGCAGGCCCACGTGCTCGATGAGATATTTAAAGATGACATGTTTTAAGGTGGTGGGTGAGGGGTAGCTGACATGTTTAGTGCACCGATGCTTTCTGTTTGCAGCCTTCCTTCGTTCGTTCGTTTCGTTCGTTCGTTACGTTCCCGTAACATCGGCACGGCTGACTCTGGCGGGAACTGTTGAGGCTACGCTAACCAGGAGACCGGCTAACCAGCGGACCGGCTAACCAGCGAACCGGCTAACCAGCGGACCGGCTAACCAGCGAACCGACTAACCAGCATACCGGCTAAGCAGCAGCAGCAGAGATAAAGCTAAGTGCACCATGTCGTACGCACCCCGTTGACCACCGTTGTCTTTTCGTATCTATGATTTCATTGGAGTAGTGACAACGTGGGGTGTGTGACACCTGCACGAACTAGAGCTTTTCGAACAGAACATTCTCATTTCGACTGTATTTACACGGGTTCAGCGTGTTACTATAATTTTCTACATAGTACTGGCATTTTGTCAGTGAACACTGGTTTTTTACGTGTTGAGAACGTAAAAGGAACATATTTTGAGTGAAGGCTCGAGGGAGGTGGAGAGTTTATACATAAACAGGCGTCTGAAACTTATACTTTTGTTGACTCTATTTAATTGTATGCCTGCGAGAGTGGATCGTGGTGTGGTTAGTTAATTAGTAGTAATTAACCGGTTCATAATCACCTTTAGTGATATATTGAAACGTGACACGTGGGGGCCAAGCCGGGATTTACTCAGTTAATTTCCAACTGATAAAGACCCACCAATTAAGGAGAACTAAGAGCAGATAATCTCGTCAGTGCTCGACTTATTTTCTGCTTGGTGCTACCCTTTTTTGTATAGTTTTGATCATATACCACACCTTAAGCGATTCACATCTTGCAGGAAATGTAAATTGTAATTTGTGAGTTATTGTATGCGCTAACTGTGATTATCTCCCTTTCCTTTGTTTGTGAATCTTTGTTGTTGTACGTTCAGAGTTTTCCGTTGCAGAGAGCTGAGCGGGGTTAGCGGATTTGTTATTCGTTTTACTCAGTTTTCTCTACATTGTTGTTTCGCATTCCGTAACAGGTTACATTTTCTACCGTCTTGTTTTACTTGGATTTTTCTCCATATTTTGACTTTGTTGGAATTTTGGGGGGGAAGGGTCCGAGGACTTCTGTCCTAACCAAGGCTGTGGGAAACACTCTGTTTCACCGCAAAAAGCAGCCGATAAAGTAGGCCACGGCTGTGGGAAACACTTTGTTTCACCGCAGAAAGCAGCCATAAAGTAGGCTACGCGATTTGTTCTACACCGTTTGGATTTTTCTTCTGCATTTTCCGGTTGCTGGATTTTTGTATCCACCGCTTTCGTCACCGCGTATTCTAGCTATAGCTGCGTTAGACTTACTTTTGTGATAAAGCTTTGCTAAAACTAACCATGGCTACAGGGGGATCTCCGACGAGGAGAATAACTTTCGAGACTCCTGGCAGTGAGGAACAGACAGAGCGTGACGCACGCGTTAGAGCGCGTAGTTTGCTTAAACGCAAGGAGCTGGAACGTAGGGAAGACATAGAGCGACAGACGAGAAAAGAAGAGCTTGACAGACAAGAACGACAGGCCGAACGTGACAGACAGGACAAGAAAGAGAAAGACGAACGAGACAGACAAGAAAGAGAACGACAGGCCGAACGACAGGCCGAACGTGACAGACAAGAAAGAGAACGACAGGCCGAACGTGACCGACAGGATAAGAAAGACGAGCTTGAGAGACAGGAACGACAGGCCGAACTTGACAGACAGGAAAAGAAAGACGAACGTGACAGACTAGACCGGAAGGAACAGGCGGATCGCGATCACCAGCTAGAGCTAGCTAGGCTACAGGCCGAGAAGGGTACGCTCACTCAGGCTAGCGCGCCGACGTTTGTTGCCGACCGTACGAGACTGCCGACGTTCGACGATGACAAGGACGAGCTCGACGACTTTTTACGCCGGTTTGAGCGCATTGCATCTGACCAGAAGTGGGAAGAGGCCACGTGGGCTAGCCGCCTTAGCACCTGCTTAAAGGGACGCGCATTGCAGCTCTACAACGCTTTGGAGGACGACGAGGCGAGAGACTATCAGGCACTTAAGAAGGCGTTACTCCAGCGCTTTAACCTGACTGCTGAAGCCTACAGACGACGTCTGCGTAACAGCAAGAGACTGAGCGGCGAGCTGAGTCATCAGTTTGTGGCACGCCTTAACCTCTACCTGCGGCGCTGGGTGGAGATGGCCGAAAAGGACTGGACCGTCAACGACCTTGCCGACCTCATAGTCATGGAACAACTGATGTCCAGCCTGCGACCTGAGGTGGTGACCTTCGTGCAGGAGCACCAGCCCAAGACTACTCAGGAGGCAGCCGACTGGATCAGAGTGCACGAGGACGCCCAGGCGATCTCCGGCAAATCTTCAGGCTCACGGCCAGGAAAAACGGGAAATTCGGGTTCTTCAGGACCCAAGGACGGGAAGGACGATCAGGGACACAAGGGATCGAGTTCCAGAACTGACATCCAGTGTTACTACTGCAACAAGCGGGGCCACGTGAAGAAGGACTGCCACAAGAGACAGGCTGACCAGAAGGGCGTTCACTTCGTTGGCAGTGAGGAGTTCAGGGACGTCACGAGCTCATGCACCATCCCACAACTCTGCGTTCCGTGCTCCAGGAAACATTTCCAGCCCCACTGCAACGTCTACGTTAACGGAGTGAAGGGCGAAGGTCTGCGGGACACAGGGGCAGACATGATAGTGGTTCGGGCGAGTCTAGTTCCAGCTATGGCCTACACAGGAGACAGCATAAGGGTGAGAATGGCCGAGGCATCTCACGCTTACGACTTGAACACGGCAGTGATCAAGGTCGTAACCCCGTTGTTCACGGGGACCATTGTGGCCGTCGTCATGGACGATCCTCCATGCGACCTGCTCATTGGAAACCGGGTTCAGTTTGTGGACGGCGTCACCAGGGAGGTTCCCGTTTATCGGTCTCCCGACGTCATTTCAGTGCTCACGCGGGCACAGGCGGAGCGAGAGGACAAACCTCTCAAACCCCTACCTGCTGCACGAGCTGCCCTGGGGAACGTGACCCCCGCGCTTCTCGCGAAGGCTCAGGATTCTGACCCGACCTTAGCTACTCCTCGGGAGCACGCGAAGTCGGGGAAGGTGAAGCTGAGCGGGAAGCATGGGAGGTCAAAGTTCCTCAGGGACAAGAAGTTGCTCTACCGTGAGTTCAGCAACCAAGAAGGTACATTCAAACAGGTTGTCGTGCCTCGCGAGTTTCGCGAGGGTGTCATGGCAACGGCACACGACTCGATTCTGGGAGGTCATCTTGGTACCAAGAAGACCACGGATCGTGTCTGGCGCCACTTTTACTGGCCAGGCATCTGCACGGATGTCCGACGTTTCTGTGCGTCCTGCGATAAGTGCCAGAAGGTGGTTGCCAAAGGAAGGGTGAGGAAGGTCCCCTTAGAGAAGATGCCGCTCATCGACGAACCCTTTCGTCGGGTGGCAGTGGACATCATCGGGCCCATCTTGCCTGCGTCTGAGGACGGAAACAGATACATTTTGACCATGGTGGACTACGCTACTCGATACCCAGAGGCGATCCCTCTGAAATCGATTGAAGCCACGCGAGTAGCTGAGGCTCTGGTTACTATGTGGTCCCGGCTGGGAATTCCATCAGAGGTACTCACCGACAGAGGCACGCAGTTCACGGGAGGAGTGATGGCGGAGGCAGCACGACTGCTATCACTGGAGCAGCACTTCACCACTCCTTACCATGCTCAGTGCAACGGACTGGTGGAAAGGTTCAATGGCACCTTGAAGACCATGCTGAGGAAACTAGCTCAGGAGAAACCACGCACGTGGGACAGGTACATCCCAGCATTGCTTTTTGCATACCGCGAGGTTCCTCAGGAGAGCTTGGGTTTTTCCCCATTTGAGTTGTTGTACGGCAGACAGGTACGCGGTCCCATGGCTATCCTGCGTCAAGCTTGGACGGACGAAGAAGCTGACGAGGAGGTGCAGACGACAGCGACCTACATCGTAGAACTCAGGAACAGGATTGAAGAGACCTGCAAATTGGCTCAAGAGAACCTGGGAAGAGCAGCACAGCGTTACGCGCGAGGATTCGACCGCAAGGCACGGCCGCGCAGCTTCAAGATTGGAGAACGGGTGTTGCTACTTCTACCTGTCAAACACAACAAGCTACAACTGCAGTGGCAAGGACCTTTTGAGGTGACAGCGAAAGTGGGCCAAAACGACTACAGGATCGTCATGAACGGGAAAGCACGCCTGTACCACGCCAACCTGCTGCGCGCCTACATAGAGAGGACTGCCTACGGGGAAAAGGACAAAGTGACAGAAGCAGTTGCTGTCGTGATGGACGAGACAACGGAAGAACAGGGAGGAGGACGGGTACCAGTTTGTCCGCTGGAGGCTAGTGAGGATCTCACGGACGTGCACATCTCACCTGATCTTGGGGACGACCAGCAGGCGGACCTGCAAGAGATCCTGAAGGATGCAGCACGGGTCCTTACAGACATACCACTTCAGACGCATCTAGAGGAGTTTACCTTCGACTTGCTGGAGAAACAGCCAGTGAGGACGAAGCAGTATCCCATGCCTCATGCCCAGAAGGAGGTGGTCAGGAAGGAAATCGCCGACATGACGAAGTTGGGCGTCATCGAGCCAGCGAACTCTCCCTACAGTTCACCAATTGTGCTTGTAAAGAAGAAGGATGGACGCGTCAGGTTCTGTGTTGACTACCGGAAGCTGAACAAGATTACGGCGTTTGACGCGGAACCCATGCCTGATGTGGACTACCTCTTCAGTCACTTGGCCAAGGCCAAGTACTTTTCCAAACTGGACCTCACCAAGGGATACTGGCAAATCCCAGTTGCCGAGGAAGACCGCCCAAAGACTGCATTTACCACTCCATTCGGCCAGTTCCAGTGGACAGTCATGCCTTTTGGTCTACAGAATGCAGGTGCCGTCTTCACTCGCATGATGAGGAAACTTTTGGAACCATTGAAGCGCGAGGACATCAGCAGTTTCATCGACGATGTGCTGATCGCGACAGAGACATGGACTGAACATCTCGACGCCCTGCGCGACGTGTTCGGAAGGTTGAAGGACGGAAATCTGGGAGCTAAACCGTCCAAGTGCTACTTGGGATTCCGGGAATTGTCTTTCCTGGGTCATGTTGTCGGCGAGGGATTGCTCGTTCCAGAGGACGACAAGATCCAGAAGATTCGGGAGGCGGAGCCACCGCGCACGAAGAAAGAAGTCAGGTCTTTCCTGGGCCTAGCCAGCTTCTATAGACGCTTCATCCCGCACTTTGCCGAAATCGCTCTACCACTGACCAACCTTACCAAGAAACTACAACCGACCGTTGTAGTGTGGACTGAGGAATGTAGCTCCGCATTCAACACCCTGAAGAGGCGACTCACCAGTCAGCCTATTCTCCGACTACCAGACCTGAACAAGGACTTCGTGCTGAGGACAGACGCTTCAGGGAAGGGACTTGGGGCAGTGTTGCTTCAGGAGACAGAGGGGTTTTTGCACCCTGTTTGCTTCGCCAGCCGTAAGCTGACCTCGGCCGAGGCAGCGTATGCAACGGTTGAACGCGAGTGTCTCGCCATTGTCTGGGGCATCCAGAAGTTCGAAGCGTACCTGTACGGACGACCTTTCTGTCTGGAGACGGACCATCAACCTCTGCAATATCTTCAGGTTGCAAGGTTGGCAAACGCCAGACTTATGCGCTGGGCGTTGATTCTCCAACCGTACCAATTCACGGTACGCGTCATTCCGGGCGCCAACAATGTTGGAGCTGACTTTCTCTCTCGGGCTGTAGAGGAGAACATGACTGTGAGCGAAACCGAGGTTTCGTCTTGAAGAGGGGAGGTGTGTCACGATCGGGTGACAGAGACCAAGAAAGCGTCACTCAGTGGAGTGCCTGTTCTGGGTCAATGTATGATAGAAAGCGCCTGTGCGTGATATTGGACACAGCAGAGTTTTTGCTGACAGTGCTCCCGAGCACGGATGTTTTGAAACGCACGAGCTTCACAGTGCAGGTTTCTGCTGTCATAGGGCTGACGGTTTTTTTCGCTGACAGCGCGCACGGGATTTTCAGGGATTGAGTTTCTCGTGTCTTTTTCCTGCTTGGGGAGGCAAAACTGTGTATAGCTGGACTGGTTTGGTGACAAGGTCAGTCACGTGTATTTGGCTAGGTGGTCTGTCAGAGACTCAAGGACGACACACTTGACACCCAGCGGCAGAAGGGGAAGGACCTAACACACAGTTACTAGAGTATGATGGTTTTTCACCGAGTATCATATTCGGCACTCTAGGGGAACTTCCACAAGTTATTCCTTTCCTCTGCCACGTATTTTGCTGAGGACAAGTCGTCACATTTCCTTCGTCGGCGATGGCTTTCGCATAAGGATTCGACAAGGGGTTCTGGACGTTTTGGGTCACTGTTGACGAACAGAGACTGTTCCAGGGAGGAGGCGGACTTTGCTTCCATTGAGAGTTACAATCATAGGCTTTTGAGGTAATAAATCATTATTTAACGCTGTTGATGAGTCTGTGTTGTGGAATGAAATATTCTCTGTTGTTCTTTCCAGGTTAGCGCATAATTTACTCTCTGTGACGCTAAAATACTAATCTGTATATGGTTTTTGCAGATAGGGAGAGAAGGACGGAAAATGGCTGTTTTGTTGTTGTAAAAAGTCAGTTTTGTGCAGGCCCACGTGCTCGATGAGATATTTAAAGATGACATGTTTTAAGGTGGTGGGTGAGGGGTAGCTGACATGTTTAGTGCACCGATGCTTTCTGTTTGCAGCCTTCCTTCGTTCGTTCGTTTCGTTCGTTCGTTACGTTCCCGTAACATCGGCACGGCTGACTCTGGCGGGAACTGTTGAGGCTACGCTAACCAGGAGACCGGCTAACCAGCGGACCGGCTAACCAGCGAACCGGCTAACCAGCGGACCGGCTAACCAGCGAACCGACTAACCAGCATACCGGCTAAGCAGCAGCAGCAGAGATAAAGCTAAGTGCACCATGTCGTACGCACCCCGTTGACCACCGTTGTCTTTTCGTATCTATGATTTCATTGGAGTAGTGACAACGTGGGGTGTGTGACACCTGCACGAACTAGAGCTTTTCGAACAGAACATTCTCATTTCGACTGTATTTACACGGGTTCAGCGTGTTACTATAATTTTCTACATAGTACTGGCATTTTGTCAGTGAACACTGGTTTTTTACGTGTTGAGAACGTAAAAGGAACATATTTTGAGTGAAGGCTCGAGGGAGGTGGAGAGTTTATACATAAACAGGCGTCTGAAACTTATACTTTTGTTGACTCTATTTAATTGTATGCCTGCGAGAGTGGATCGTGGTGTGGTTAGTTAATTAGTAGTAATTAACCGGTTCATAATCACCTTTAGTGATATATTGAAACGTGACAGAATAAGATAAAATCATGTTTTGATCAGTTACTAGCATTTTAATTTAATTTAGAAATTTGAGATTTTTAATGGCCAAACCCATTAATTAATTATCAAGCTTCCAAGCTGAAATGCAATCCCAACACCACCACCAACACCACCCTTGTCTCAATTCCCCGTCTATATTAAAACAAAATTGTCAAAACTTGACTAAATGTAAAACGTGAAAGTGTAGCTTTTGCTTGCCTGTTTCACAGAAGGTCACTCAGAAAACAACCAAATGATTGTAGGTGAGAGCTAGTCTAAACGCGTTATGGATGTGTTGTCCGCACGTCATTGTTAGATAAGATAGGTAAACAAAGATTACTATTTTGGATACAAGTTTGATTTTTCTTTCCAATGACATGCACAACCTGTTCCGTTTTAGCTGTTCTGATTTTTCGTCGATATTAACGCGGGAACCTTGCTTTTGTGAATTTGATTTTGGGGGTGTGTGTGTGTTTGTTGTAGGTTCCACTGTACAGACTCTGCCCTGTGTCAAACCAATCTGTTTGTTGAATAGGATAGAGGAATGGATAAGCATTCGAGTCGTGTACAGTCGAACTCACCTTTAAGAACATCGCTTATAAGAAACATCGCTTACAAGAAAGGATTTTTTATTTTCCCTGCCAAATGCCTTATTTCTTCCATTTCCGTTATAGAAAGCACCGGTTATAAGAAAAGAGTTTTTATCTCCCTCAACACCCCTGCCTCGGATATAGGAAAGGACCACTCAATTTAGATTTACATTTTTTGCAATGCTCGCACCGGATGAGATCGAGACTGAGTGGAAGGGCTAGACATGCACCTGAATCAAAATTTGGTGTTTTCAAGTTACTCCTTTGTAGGTCGTTAATTGAGTGTGCATAATGATTGCAACACTTCAACTTCAAGCAAGTGTTCACTTCAAGTGCCTGTTAACTTTTGCATTCTCAGCCGCAGTCGCCCTGGCGGAACGTGCGAAGCCACATTCACTTTGTCTCAAGAGAAAGTTCGAATTTATCGATGCTGTGAAAAGTCAGCCAGCAGAGAATAAAGGAACCATTGCCTAGAACTTTCATATTAATCCAACCGCTATCAGCAATCTTTTGATGTACTTAGAAATGCATAGACAGTAGTTCTACAGTGCTAGTGGCACTGTCGACACCTGCCGTAGAATTCGCGACAGACAAAGCAGCAAATGCAGAGAACGACAACAAAAAACTGGATTGGTTTTCCAACGCCAGGTATGCACTTTATGGTCGCAGTTTGACTCACTTGTCCTCCCAATGGGCGTGCCTGTTCTCGTTTGTGTGTACGTGCCCGGTCCTGCGTGCTTGAGTGTATGCAATTGTGCCCCTGTGTGTGTGTGTGTGTGTGTGTGTGTGTGTGTGTGTGTGTGTGTGTGTGTGTGTGTGTGTTTGTGTGTGTGTGTGTTTGTGTGTGTGTGTATGTGTGTATGTGTGTGTGTGTACGTAAGTGCGTGCGTGCGTGCGTGCGTCTGTGTGTGTGTGTGTGGGGGGGGGGTGGCGGCTGCTTTGCTAGCTGCTTATGCTTACACGGAAATAATGTTCCAAAGTACTTGCCTTCCAAATGCGTTTATGTTCGGGTTTGTGTGGACGTGTCTGCGTGTGTGTGTGCGTACAGTTTTGCACCTGTGTCTGTCTGTGTGCGGAGGGTGGCGGGATGGGTGGATGTCAGTTTCGCTTTGCTTGCTCCTTATGCATACATTCCAAAGTATGGACCGGTGTGTGTGTACTTTGGCTTTAACGTGTGGTCGTTTGCTTGTGTGTGCCCGTATACGCGTAGTAAATTAAGTTTTCATACTCTCCAATCGTGTCGCGTCTTATCTCTCATATTCATCTGCTAAAATGGCCCGTCAAATAACACTTATCTGTTGGGGGTTTTGCTGCTGTTTTTGCTACATACTCAATAGTCTAAGTGTAGAAATTACTGAAAGACGATCAGGTATATTGTTTAATAAAGCATGCTTTCTGCAATGGATCTCAAAGCTTGTCAGTCTTACATTCTTCATGTGAACGTTGTGTGTATTTCAGAAATAAATAATCCAAAACTGTTAATCTATGGTATCTAAAACACACGTACACCTCTCTCTCTCTCTCTCTCCTTTGTTTGCATTGCTTCTATCAACTGTGTAGGAATTTGCTAGCTTGCAGGCTAATTTTTCAGTTGTTTGTTTGCTTGTTCTTTTTATTAGTTTGCTTATTTGTTTGTTTGTTTGTTTGTTCTTTTGTTTATCATTTTACAGAATTGTGAATGTAAGGATAGGTTGTAAGAAAAGGCGTTGCCTCAGACATCGATCCTTGTCTTTCGATCTCTCTCTCTCTCTCTCTCGATCTCTCTCTCTCTCTCTCTCTCTCTCTCTCTCTCTCTCTCTCTCTCTCTCTCCCTCTCTCTCTCTCTCTCTCTCTCTCTCTCTCTCTTGAGGAGGGTCTGATGCTCCCAATAGGCTGTCTGTGAAGGGATACTTATTTCTCTCTCTATCTCTGCTAAGAGATTTTAACAAATCTCGGAAGAAAGTCTCTGCTGACTTTCAATTGTTTCTTTCACAATTTCTGATGTTTTATAATGTGGTCACCGTGAAAGTTGCATCGCCTTTAAAGCGATCCAATTGAATAAAGCAGAAAACTTCTTCTTTACCAAGTCCTGTGTTGAACAGCAGTGAAAAGTTGACCGCTTTTCCTGTTTAACCTTTTCAAAATTAGATCTAACTTGTTCGCGTATCCATTTCTGGATCTGCAGGCTGGTACAGAGTTACCTCCCTTTAGGCTTTTTCAAATTTCCCTTGTTTTAACCTAATTTCTTGGTTAAAACTTGTCTAAATTTCTAAATTCTTTCTTAATAAATATCAATTCTACACTTTGGCCTTAAATCAAAGTGTTTCCCTTCACAGATATCCTCTTGGGGTTGTCAGATGAGGGTAGTCTCCCATGCCAACAGAAGCTACCATTCAGAGAATGGTTTGCTTCTTAGTTGGATACCATGGGTTGACAACTCTCGCCATCAGTACCACCTGACCACTGATGAGACACAATAGTGTCGAAACACGTGTCTGGTCTAGGTACAAATACAATGGTCCTCCTCAGGACTAGATTACCTTGCGATACGTCCCCCACAAAGGGACTTTGCTCTGTAAATCTCGGTCCCCCTTGAGGAGGGTCTGATGCTCCCAATAGGCTGTCTGTGAAGGGATACTTATTTCTCTCTCTATCTCTGCTAAGAGATTTTAACAAATCTCGGAAGAAAGTCTCTGCTGACTTTCAATTGTTTCTTTCACAATTTATATTTTTCCCTCAGATAAAAGAAAGAAATTCCCTAATATTTCTTATATCCGGAATCTTCGGATAAGAAAAACCTCGGATGTAAGAAAGCGACAAAAATTCCCCTCGATTTTCTTATAAGTGGGTTCCACTGTATATCTATAGGAACGCCCTCTTCAGAGTCTTTTCAAAAAAATCACCGATAGTCACTGACAAGAAAGGCTGGTGTTGACATGAATAGGTGTTAGCTGTTACGTGGCACGGCTCACATCCAGCGCTTCACTGCGAGAGGCAAGCGTCAGTTGTCATGAAAATGACGTAAGCTAACAAGCTATCACTGACGTGCCCCCGCAAGCTTCGTCTCGGTACAGGACTGGCCACGATATTTAGCTGACTGACCTTTCTGTCATGCAACACCATCACTAGCTTGTCGAGCGAACGGATCCTTCTTGGAGTGTTAATGGGTCGCTCCTTTGTATAGTGGTTTGTTTGTTTGCTGAACGCCCAGCCGACCATATCAGGGCGGTGCTGCTTTGACATATAACGTGCGCCACACACAAGGCAGAAGTCGCAGCACAGGCTTCATGTCTGCACGCTGTACTTACCTTTGATTGCTGAAGGGGTTCAGTGATCCGATTTCAGCAAGGTACGGCACTTCAAATCCAGGAAGGCCCCCAGTCACTGTCAAGAAAATATGCAGCATAGATACAGTGAATCCAATAATAATGTACGTGTCATCCCTGAAAAAAAAAGGTGAGTAACATTAGGGCCTAGAGATAAGAAATGATTAACTGGAACGGATGACGCCATTCCAGCTCTTAATATTGTTTCTCTCTAGTATGATTACTTGTCATGAGATAATGCTTACGTCAACTCTGTCACGATTTTACATATATTCACACACGCACGCACTAACACACAAACACACACTTACACACTCAATTACACACTCAGTTACACACAGTCCATTTCGAAAGATAAGTTATAACGAGAAAAGACAAGACTTCTATCTCCTTTGGTCATTTTCGCGTCTGCTTATCCCTATCTACACGAGTGTAGAAACATTGTTACCATCCTTCCCTTCATATGGTTACGTTTTTTTTGTTTTGTTTGTTTAATTTCCCACCGATTCCCGATGGCTCCACGTTAGACACCAGGGGTGCGTTGCTTAGAACTACCGATCTGTTCGCGCAGAGACAAAAAAGTATTCATGTTGTAGGCAACGCTATGTTCGCGGCGAACTGTTCTACCCTCTCTACCTACTTTCAACTAAATGGATCCGTCTCTTCGCTGACGGCCGAGTCCATGCATGCATATTGGGGGCGATCATGCAAACAGTCGCTTTGTACTTGGAACAGTATTTGCCCTCAGGATATCTGTGTGAGTGTGTGTGTGTTTCGTACCCCACGTGGAGAAGCAGGGGCTTTCCTTTTTACATTTAGTCAAGTTTTGACTAAATGTTTTAACGTAGAGGGGGGAATCGAGACGAGGGTCGTGGTGTATGTGCGTGTGTGTGTGTGTGTGTGTCTGTCTGTCTGTGTGTGTGTGTGTGTGTGTGTGTAGAGCGATTCAGACTAAACTACTGGACCGATCTTTATGAAATTTGACATGAGAGTTCCTGGGTATGAAATCCCCGAACGTTTTTTTCATTTTTTTGATAAATGTCTTTGATGACGTCATATCCGGCTTTTCGTGAAAGTTGAGGCGGCACTGTCAGGCCCTCATTTTTCAACCAAATTGGTTGAAATTTTGGTCAAGTAATCTCCGACGAAGTCCGGACTTCGGTATTGCATTTCAGCGTGGTGGCTTAAAAATTAATTAATGACTTTGGTCATTAAAAATCTGAAAATTGTAAAAAAAATATGTTTTTTATAAAACGATCCAAATTTACGTTTATCTTATTCTCCATCATTTGCTGATTCCAAAAACATATAAATATGTTATATTCGGATTAAAAACAACCTCTGAAAATTAAATATATAAAAATTATTATCAAAATTAAATTTTCGAAATCAATTTAAGGGGGCAGGGTCACCCAAAATCCGGTACCAAAATTGCAAAAAATTGTATCTCAGGTTCTATTGGGTATTTTTACTTCAAATTTGGCGAAGACATACAGGAAGGGTTCTAAAATAAATCTGTACAGTCTAATTGGTGATATAACTTTGCTTTTTTAGTAAAAATGTAGAATAAACATATATTTTATATTGTGCGAAAATAAAAAAAAAGCCATAATTGTCAGAAACATAGTGGCTTTGGATTTATATCAGCATGTCTGATTTTTTTCATGACTGCTTTTGACTGTCTTGCCTGTGGCTGGTACCAAAATCGTATTTGTACTCATCAGAACTGTTATCATAACGCATGGGCCAAATTTTCGAAAAAATATTAGTACAATAATAAAAGACAAATACCTGTATTTTCTCTGTTTACTTTCAATCTGCTTGATTTTAGTACCGGCCATAGATACCACATCAAAGAATAAGTGTGCAAAATTTCAAGACAATTGGTAAACATGTAATAAAGTTATGAGAAACAGAGTGTGTCTGATGCGCGATTTTTGATGAAAGTTTCGCGTGCAGATTTTTTTATGTAATTTTGTGTTGTGTTGACACACACACATACCTTTTTTGAAAGCACATATCTCACGAATGCCTTTGTGTATCGAGAAAAAATAAACAGTGTCTGAAAGAGGAGAAATCAAACTTTAAAATAAGCCTAAACACTTTTGTGTTTGCCAAAAAACCGATTTTTTTCGATTTTTGATGAAAGTTTCGCGTGCATATTGTTTATGTAATTTTGTGTTGTGTTGACACACACACATACCTTTTTTGAAAGCACATATCTCACGAATGCCTTTGTGTAGGGAAAAAATATAAACAGTGTCTGAAAGAGGAGAAATCAAACTTTAAAATAAGCCTAAACACTTTTGTGTTTGCCAAAAAAACGATTTTTTTCGATTTTTGATGAAAGTTTCGCGTGCATATTGTTTATGTAATTTTGTGTTGTGTTGACACACACACATACCTTTTTTGAAAGCACATATCTCACGAATGCCTTTGTGTAGGGAAAAAATATAAACAGTGTCTGAAAGAGGAGAAATCAAACTTTAAAATAAGCCTAAACACTTTTGTGTTTGCCAAAAAAACCGATTGTTTTCAAAATCTGGGTGACCCTGCCCCCTTAAAAACTCTTTCATCTTATTCCTTGTCGGTCCTCGCGCCCCCTAATTGGCGTAGAGGCGCGTCCCCCGGGTGGTGGATGGGGGAGCCTTCTCTACTAACATCACTCTCGATGCCGTGAACCTAATTAGGATCTTTTTCTTGTTTCTTCTCTATTTCTGCCTCCCCAAAGTCCTTTTACTTTACTTTTCTCACCCATAAAATTCTTCACGTATTACCCTTGTTAAGTGGTTCTTGTATAGAATATAGTCAATGTTTGTAAAGATTTTAGTCAAGCAGTATGTAAGAAATGTTTAGTCCTTTGTGTTGGAAACTTGCATTCTCCCAGTAAGGTCATATATTGTACTACGTTGCAAGCCCCTGGAGCAATTTTTTGATTAGTGCTTTTGTGAACAAGAAACACTTAACAAGTGGCTCTATCCCATCTCCCCCCTTTCCCCTATCCCATCTCCCCCCTTTCCCTCGTCGAGATATAACCTTCGTGGTTGAAAACGACGTTAAACACCAAATAAAGAAAAGAAAGATTCCTTGTCGGTTCCTGATTCCAAAAACATATAGATATGATATGTTTGGATTAAAAACACGCTCAGAAAGTTAAAACGAAGAGAGGTACAGAAAAGCGTGCTATCCTTCCCAGCGCAACTACTACCCCGCTCTTCTTGTCAATTTCACTGCCTATGCCGTGAGCGGTGGACTGACGATGCTACGAGTATACGGTCTTGCTGCGTTGCATTGCGTTCAGTTTCATTCTGTGAGTTCGACAGCTACTTGACTAAATGTTGTATTTTCGCCTTACGCGACTTGTTATATTTAGTCAAGTTTTGACTAAATATTTTAACATCGAGGGGGAATCGAAACGAGGGTCGTGGTGTATGTGCGTGTGTGTGTGTGTGTGTGTAGAGCGATTCAGACTAAACTACTGGACCGATCTATATGAAATTTGACATGAGAGTTCCTGGGTATGAAATCCCCGAACGTTTTTTTCATTTTTTTGATAAATGTCTTTGATGACGTCATATCCGGCTTTTCGTGAAAGTTGAGGCGGCACTGTCACGCCCTCATTTTTCAACCAAATTGGTTGAAATTTTTGGTCAAGTAATCTTTGACGAAGCCTGGACTTCGGTATTGCATTTCAGCTTGGTGGCTTAAAAATTAATTAATGACTTTGGTCATTAAAAATCTGAAAATTGTAAAAAAAAATTAAAATTTATAAAACGATCCAAATTTACGTTCATCTTATTCTCCATCATTTTCTGATTCCAAAAACATATAAATATGTTATATTTGGATTAAAAACAAGCTCTGAAAATTAAATATATAAAAATTATTATCAAAATTAAATTGTCGAAATCAATTTAAAAACACTTCCATCTTATTCCTTGTCGGTTCCGGATTCCAAAAACATATAGATATGATATGTTTGGATTATAAACACGCTCAGAAAGTTAAAACAAAGAGAGGTACAGAAAAGCGTGCTATCCTTCTCAGCGCAACTACTACCCCGCTCTTCTTGTCAATTCCACGGGCACTGCCTTTGCCACGGGCGGTGGAGTGACGATGCTACGAGTATACGGTCTTGCTGCGTTGCGTTGCGTTCAGTTTCATTCTGTGAGTTCGACAGCTACTTGACCAAATGTTGTATTTTCGCCTTACGCGACTTGTTTGTACCTCTCTTCGTTTGAACTTTGTGAGCGTGTTTTTAATCCAAACATATCATATCTATATGTTTTTGGAATCATTTATTACAAAACGCACTTTTATTACAAAACGTGTCGCTACACTGCTACAGTAACATCTCAGAAATTAAATTCACTAGTATTGGGACCTAATGGTACGGGGACGCAATGGCACGTAATTGTATTGGGACGTAATGGTACTGGGACGCAATGGTACTGGGACCCAATGGTATTGGGACGCATTGGTACTGGGACGCAATGGTACTGGGACGTAATGGTACTGGGACGTAATGGTACTGGGACGTAATGGTATTGGGACGTATTGACATGTTCCCTTCGGCACAAACCCCCCGTTGCCTGGACCATTCTCGGCGAGCGGTCGCCTTTGTTACGCTTCAGTGACCCCTGAGACGAGTTGCCTAGAGCGATTCGCCACGGGTCGCTCGCAGTGCGAATGACAAAAAGCCGTTTCTTAGGGCAGTGCAGGAAAGCGCTCGCGAAGCACTCGGCGAGCGGCTTTGGTATATGCTCGCCCACCGCCCGCCGCGTTATCCAAGATGGCGGCGGTGTTTACACTGCGATGCCGTGTAGCGTGTTTCGATCTTCTCGGCGTGGTTTTCGACGTGACCCGAGGGATCCACCGCTTGGGACTTACCCCAGCTAAATTTCCCATCATAACTACATTCTCTCTGACGATTTCACTGACCGAATCGTCTACTAGTTTAAGAAGTACAACTTTTTTCATATCTCGCAGAAATCGTGCTTTCTTCGTCGCCATCGTGAAGCGATTTGCCTCGTTGTGAGCCCGTTGCATAGACCAATCCAGAGCGACTTTTCTCTGAGCGGGCTATTGTGATTCTGAGCAACGCATGGCAGACAATGGTACACGTGCCGAGCGCATGCTAACGTTCGCGAGCGTTAGCGAGCGATACGACAAAACTATGCGTTGCCTAGAAATCGTTTGCAACCGTTCTGTTACGGTCTGCCTAAGCAACGCGCCTCAGGATCAGCGCATGCGCACTAAGGAAAATCAAGTCAATTTCCCGAATCTATTTATAAACTCCTATCTAGAAGGGTCAGAAGTTCATTAAACTAGAAGTGCTCAACTATCATTACAATCAGTCAACACGCGGTGATACATATGCCCTTTGACCTTTTCTTGGGGGTATCCCGTTCTAAAAATAGAATAAGGGATTCTGAGAAAGCTGTTCAAAGGTACTTACGCACTATATTCGATTCTCAATACACGACTCAAAACTTTTGGAATAAATCAAAAGGAATAAAATGCAAGAATTTTGAGTTCAGAAAAGAAGAACAAATTTGAAAAATTTAGACAAAAAAAGGTTTTACAAACTTTCATTTCCGAGGTCCCTTCGTGTACACTACATTGGGGTGTGCACGTTAAAGGTCCCACGATTGACAAAAGGGTCTTTCCTGACAAAATTGTATAGGCATAGATACAAATGTCCACCAAATACCCGTGTGACTTGGAATAATAGGCCGTGAAAAGTAAATATTCGCCTTAATTGGCTTGAGATTTACTGGCCGATGTGAATGCGTGATAAAGTTGAGTAAAAAATTCCATCTCACACGGCAGAAATTAATATGTAAAGCGCATAGAGAACGTCAAGCGCTATATAAATCGCCCCATACATACAAACATACATACATTTCAGGGATTCGAACTAGAGACCACCGGGGCTGGGGAAAAACGCACTACCACCCCACCAACCAGGCACACGATTCCCAGGCGTGAAACTAGAAAATTGAACTGGAAACTTACATTTCACGTGTGTCGACTCGTCGGTTTCCGAGTTTCCCCCGTTCGTTTTTGTGTTTTGTACGTTTTCTTGATTTACATGAACTCGCGGTGATACCCATAGGGCATTTCACAAAAGCCGATGGTATAAAAAAAAATAGAATGGGTTATTCTGGGGAAATTGTCCGCTGGAAGGTCTCAATAATAATGCAACTTTTTGATTATTTCGACTCATTTGATCATCCAAAACGTTTGGAATGAACAAAATACAAGATTTACGAGTTAAGAACTTCTTTTTTTAGGTAAAAAACCCAAACATTGCCGTCAAAGAGGATCAAACCCGTGACCCCCATTATAAAGAAAAGAGATCGGGCGCTTTACCAACTGATCAGCTATTCTAGATCTGTCGCACGGCTGGCGAGAGAGATTTAAACTTCAAATATTACACTTGAGATCAGTATTGACTCGACTCGAGTTTCCGAGTTAATCCGTTCGTATGTGTGTACTGTTCTCTTTATCTCACTGTTCGAGACAAGTTAATAAATGACCCTATGCTCCCGTTCACCTCGTTTTTGTTAGGAAAGCAATATCAAGTTGCGTTAATTTCAAGCGTGACCGACATTATGTTGTTGTCTGGCTCCGAAAATGCATTGATCAATCGCCGAAAGGCGCTGACGTCCTTGCATGAAAGGATTTCCCTACCCAGAATCCTAAATTCTCGATGACATACAAAGGATTTCGTTCGGGAGGAGTACGATCAATGGACGGTTTATGATATAAAGGCAAGCAAGCGGTTAAAAACGGGCGTCGATAAGACCAATGAACAGTCATATGAACTTGCAGTATTCATTCACTTGTGGAAGGGTAAATGACCGAGAAGGCTTCGTGCACCGCGATGGTCCTAGCTGCCTTACAACCGTTTTAACGCGCTGTTGTGCTTCGCGTTCTAGCTTATCTACAAAAACAAATCTTAATTAAATGTCACACGTATGCAAGAGCAATGCAGGAACTGTGTTGTATGTCTTGTCCAGTTCATACGCTTTGATGTTGTATTATTGCAAGCCTGTTACTTCAGGTCCATAATGTAAATAACTGATTTGAACCTGCTGCGGCAGTGCAGATGCTAATGCATTTGAACGTTTTTATAAAAAGTGGCTCTGGTCTTTAAATTTTCTCACTTTTTACAAACCCATCCCCAACAGAGGAGTGTTAGCATATAAACTGGTGATTACATGCAATATATTTTTTTTATGGTACGAGACCATGAATTATTTTTACAATTTATATCACCGTAACTTTTACAGTCCCCCTCCCGTCATCCTCCCGTCCCTACCCCCACCTGTTCATGTAGGACTGGGTGGCCGAGTGGTAACGCACTTGGGCTCGGAAGCGAGAAGTTGCGAGTTCGACCCTGGGTCAGGGCGTTAGCAATTTTCTCCCCCCTTTCCTAACCTAGGTGGTGGGTTCAAGTGCTAGTCTTTCGGATGAGACGAAAAACCGAGGTCCCTTCGTGTACACTACATTGGGGTACACGTTATGATACATTTTCGAAGAGCTAGCGATCGAAAGTGAAAGCACCGGATTCCTGTCACGTCCGACCATGTCCGACTTGTTTTTAGAACACGCACAACCTAAACCTAAAGCATTGACATGTTCTATTATTAGTGTGCTAGTATCTTCATATTATGTTCTCACGCTGTACCAAGTTTTAAGTCATAGAAAGAAAAGATACGGGAGTTATGATACATTTTCGAAGAGCTAGAGAGCGAAAGTGAAAGCCCCTGATTTCTGTCACAACCGATCATGTCCGTCTTGCTTTCAAAACATGCGCGACCTCAAACTAAAGCATTGACAGCATACATGTCATATATTTGTTGTGCTAGTGTCTTAATAGTATTGTGTCACGTTGTACCAAGTTTTTAGTCATAGAAAAGAACATAAAGGGAATTATGATGCATTTTCGAAGAGCTAGAGAGCGAACATTAGTTTTGATGCATCTTCAAAAAAAGCAGTTGGTTTCTGTCAAATCCGAACATGTCCGGCAGAAACTCAAAAGAGCTAGCGACCTTGAACTAAAGCATTTTTATGTTAACTGTTAACTTTCGAGTAAAACAAATGTGTATTGTAAGGATAAGCCGAATTTAATCAAATAAAAATCACGTTAGTTATGATGCATCTTAGAGAAGCATCGGGTTTCTGTCAAATCCGAACCTGGACCTGTTGAGAGCGCGCGACCTTTATCTAAGTCATTGACATCATTATGTGTTACTTTACAAGTATTCTTAATGTGTATTCTAACTGAATGCCAAGTTTTACATCCAAGAAATACAAAGTACATCAGCTATGAGCATCCTAGAAAAGCAGCGGAATTGTGTATGTCAAATCATACTGGGTCGGGCAAAAACGTGAAATATGGCCTGACTTGTTTAGAAACCGCGCGACCTAAAACTAAGACACTTACAGGAATGATTTTTCTTTTCTTGTACACGAGTTGTGTATTCTAACGATATGAAAAGTTTCATTTCATAGAAAACAAGGGTACATTAGTTATGATGCATCTGAAAAAAAGCAGGGGGTTTCTGTCAAATAAGGCCCAAAAAAAAAATTGTCTGTTTAGGGTAACCCGACCGACCCTATCGATTTGGCGCCGACCCAAAAACTTTTTTTTGATTTCAAAAAAAAAAAAGAAAAAAAAGAGGTAAAAATGCTAAAAAGAGACATTTGGCGTTTCTTTCTCTCCCTTTCTCTCTGTTTTATTTATACGTTAGTTTTGAAACATGTATTCATCAAATATAAGAAGTGAATGTTCAGCCAACATAGCATTTACACACACACAAACAAAAAACAAAAAAAAGTTACCTACTTACCAACCTGTCTTTTTTTGGTCATGTTACCCTAAACAGACAATTTTTTTTTTTGGCCTAATAATACATATTCAAATAATGAGCTTCTAAGATGCGTTATAGCTAGTGCATAATTTCTGTCTATCCAATGAAATTTTACGTACTGTTAGATTACACATGTATATCTTATACTCGAACATTAAAAATTAGTAATTCACTACATTGAGTACTGCCTTACAGCCTAGCAAAAGGGCTAACACATTTGTTTATAAGTACACCTACACAGATACAAAAATCACAGTCATTTCACAACAACAGGAGTCACAGTTGTGCCCCCAAAACATGAGAATAATAGAAACATTAAAATTGGTAGGTGATCGAGTACCTTGGAGCAAGCTCTCTAAAAAAAAAAAGGTCGCGCGCCTTTTCCTGTTCTGTCGAACATGGTCTGATTTTACAGGTTAACACTGCTATTCTAATATGCACCATAAGTACTAAACCTTTTTTTTCTCGGAATGGATACTTGGCATACGGTAAGAATATACCTTGGGAATAATTGAAAATTAAAAATTAGTCGTGTCATTGCCTTAGATCAAGGTCGCTTATTCTCTACACAGATCGGGCACTTTTTCCAACGTCTGACGGATTTGATAGAATAACGTGCTCTAGTAAGATGCATCATAGCTTCTATGATTTTAAGTTCTTTGAAATGAAACTTGACATAACGTACGAATACACAATGAGAATAATAGAAATTTCAAAATGCTTACATGTCAATGCTTAAGTTTGAGGTCACGCATGTTTTAAAAGGAAGTCAGACATGATCGATTGTGACAAAAATCCGGTGCTTTCACTGTCGCTTTCTAGCTCTTCGAAAATGCATCATAACTCCCTTATTCTTTATTTTTATGACTTATAACTTGGTACAACGTGAGAAACTAAAATTAATATATATCAGCACAACATACAAATAACATGTCAGGGATGGCCAAATCGAAAAAATGTGACCCGCCAGCCGGGCGAGTAACTCAAAGAAAGTCACTAGCCCGCCAGAAATTCCACTAGCGCGTAAATACCAGACAATGAAACAGTGTTAGTATGAATGGTTGTCAGATTTGTATTTATACACACTAAATAGCGGTGGAACTTACGTTAAAGAAGATCAGTCGCGCTCAGCTGGCGTCTTGTCTGGCTTTTAAGCACCATTCTTTACAGACGCAAGTTGCAATGAACAATTAGTTCTAGCATTTTTGTTACAAACCACTTGCGTTGGTTTTTCTGTTCCTATGTTTTTAAGAATTTTTAACATAACAAAACCCACCATCGTCTTACCATCCGTCTCGAGTACAAAATATCACTTCCTCTTCGCCATCGGCAATCACTCGCCAATGATTATGTTCTTTGAATGGTCAATCTTTTCTCTTTCTTATGCAGACGACAGAAGTTTCTGCATGTGCAGTGTTTATTTGGATTTTAACAATGAAACTCAATAGTAAAACCAAAACTTGCTTTCCACTGCCCCCTCCCTTTAGTCCCCTGCACTACTCTAGTTATCAAGAAACTGCCCCTTGTATGGAGGCATAAGGTCGGAGACTGCGGTCTCTCTCCCATCACTTACTACTATGACATTCCTGCCTTTCCAAGGCTTGGCCGGGGTTCGGCTGGTGACTTATGTCCCTCCCCCCACCCACCTACATATGCTTCTTTAATATGCTCCGGCGGAGCATGCACTAGCAGCAAAGCATCATAGCTTATGAATTACAAATCATATTACGGAGGCGCTGGTCGCCAAACTGTACATATTTCTTTACCATGGCCTTCGTGGCTTACATCTTAATACTTTTTATTGAGTCACTTGAGAAAAAGTGACTCTATGTAATCGGTCAGTGTTAGTCTGTCCGGCCGGCCGGCCGTCCGTAGACACCACCTTAACGTTGGACTTTTCTCGGAAACTATCAAAGCGATCGGGCTCATATTTTGTTTAGTCGTGACCTCCAATGACCTCTACACTTTAACGATGGTTTCGTTGACCTTTGACCTTTTTCAAGGTCACAGGTCAGCGTCAAAGGAAAAATTAGACATTTTATATCTTTGACAAAGTTCATCGGATGTGATTGAAACTTTGTAGGATTATTCTTTACATCAAAGTATTTACATCTGTAGCCTTTTACGAACGTTATCAGAAAAACAAGGGAGATAACTAGCCTTTTCTGTTCGGCAACACACAACTTAACGTTGGGCATTTCTCGGAAACTATAAAAGTGACCGGGCTCAAATTTTATGTGAACGTGACTCATTGTGTTGTGAATAGCAATTTCTTCCTGTCCATCTGATGCCTCATATAATATTCAGAACTGCGAAAGTGACTCGATCGAGCGTTTGCTCTTCTTGTTTAAAGAAGTTTTGAGATTTATTGTTCGTGTTCTTCTTACTCGCTCGTCTATTTGCTTTTATTGGTGGTCCGGAAAGGTTCTACCTTTTAACTCTTTTTGAATAAAAAATCATTTTACAAATCCGTTATTCGGGATATAGAATACAGACTCACAATTCTTACTAAGAAACATCTTAACTACTTTTCATGTTAACGAATTCCAGAGAGCATTCTCAACCTCACCCCCTGCCCTCCTCTTTTTTTTATTTTTTTTATTTAAAGCGGACAAACACTCAAAAACCGTAGGACTTTTAATATTAATTTTACTACTAAAGTGTGTCAGTGTGTGCGAGACTCCGCCGGCGCCCGACTGCTGGGAGCGAAGGGCCTTGCCCCAACAGGCAGACGGGCTGCTGTCCACCGCACACACACACACACACACACACACACACACACTCACACAAACATACATTATCTTAGGATTAGGCCTACTGCATTGTCTGCGATTGGATGCATAAACGTTTTTTCCTTTTAATTAAATTATTATAAACACGAGTCATAGTAGATGAATGTTTTACTCTTCATATTTAATTGAACTTTTTAAGGTATACGTCATACATGCACTAGACAGTATCTCGCAAAATCAATCAATCAATCAATCAATATGAGGCTTATATCGCGCGTATTCCGTGGGTACAGTTCTAAGCGCAGGGATTTATTTTTAATTTTTTTAATTTTTATTTTATGCAATTTATATCGCGCACATATTCAAGGCGCAGGGATTTATTTATTCCGTGTGAGATGGAATTTTTTTACACAAAACATCACGCATTCACATCGGCCAGCAGATCGCAGCCTTTTCGGCGCATATCTTACTTTTCACGGCCTATTATTCCAAGTCACACGGGTATTTTGGTGGACATTTTTATCTATGCCTATACACTTTTGACAGGAAAGACCCTTTTGTCAATCGTGGGATCTTTAACGTGCACACCCTAATGTAGTGTAGGCCTACACGAAGGGACCTCGGTTTTTCGTCTCATCCTAAAGTCTAGCACTTGAACCCACCACCTAGGTTAGGAAAGGGGGGAGAAAATTGCTAACGCCCTGACCCAGGGTCGAACTCGCAACCTCTCGCTTCCGAGCGCAAGTGCGTTACCACTCGGCCACCCAGTCCACAGTCCGTGTGGGTTTTTTTTTATTTTTTTTTTTTAAACACGCCTTTCGACTACTGTCCAACGGCTTCTTATTAAAAAAAACGTCATACCCGTGAAAACCAGCTGACTGGGAGCGCGCCCTTTAGCCGCCCAGCCGGTCTGAGAGTGTCGCTCCCCTGGCAGGCGACACAGTGGTAGCCAACCACTTTAAAAAAGAAACACGTGGTCATTTAATTATTAGCGCATATATAATAAATCCACAAAATATGTTACGTGGTACTCTTTTTACTCTCTGTGTCATGGTATGTTAGAAAGTGAATGTATGTTTATCCCCCCTAATCATCATTGTTTTGTACATAGTGTATATGTATAGGTTACAACACGAGTGTTTTTTTTTATATGGCTTGTATTTCAGTCAAGACCCAGCGGATGAATATCATCGGGAGACACGAGCCTCTGGCGAGTGGCTCTCGATTGATATTCCCGCTGGGTCTTGACTGAAATACAAGCCATATAACTGACAACCACGAGTGTTGTAATCTGTATATCCCATTCCACCATCAAACACAAAGTGTAGACTACTAGCGGCACTGTTGCGATCTGTGCAGGGTAAAACTGTTGCCAGCGAGACTTAGCCCTTTTGCAACCTTAAACTAAGTGACCGTCGCTGAAAAAATAAAACGAATGAGTGCATCGATAAGTACGCGGTAACACTACTTTCAGACCATTTAAAAGCTTTAAGTAAAGGTTCATAAGTTGCAAGAAAGTAATGAAGTCGAATAGAAATTAATTTAGTTGAAGCGCACAATTCTTTTGTTTTGCGTTTCAGGTCGGCAGAACGGGCGAAACGGGTTTGGGACCCATTTGGCTTACTCGATTCAGAATCGATTCCACGTTGTTTTTCTCGAACGTGTGTAATTAGGCTTATATTGACAGAGAAGCAAATTTTAGGGAACAAATATGTAGGTTTAGATTTAACCATTTGCTCCCTATTTGAAATGTATCTACCGTACGTGATAAACTGTTTTGCGAGTGTGTTTGCATGGATGAACTTAAACTGGTATGTGTGTGAGGAAAACGCGACCGACACGTCTGTCACCGCCGATTGATTGCATTTTGAAGGAATATGACTGGATTACGGAAAAATATGTGGACTTACTGCAGAGCCAGGCAAAAGAGTAGACTTGCTCGCAAAACACGTGAAACAGCCGATGTTTGATAGCTGAAGGCGCACACCAAAACACACTACCGACAGATTCTCAAAAGTCGTCTGCTAACGATGCAAGGGGAGGGTACTCGTGTTTTTGTTTTGGTTCGCTAGCATCTGGTTATCTTGTAAGTTGAATGTTCGTTTTTTTCGACCTGCATTGCTTTCATAATGAAAGAAACTTTTGCTTATTGCATCTCATACATCAGATCAGTTCTGAGATTCATTTTTGCGTGCAACTGATATGGTTTTCTGAGCCGTGCAATACGATTTTAGAACTTCATACAAATGTGTCACATTGTTCGGCGCGAGGTCAAAGGTCGGGAGGAAAGTAGTCCTTTGCCCAAATCGGAATCTGCACTATCATATATTTTTTGGAGTCCATGATGTATTTATTGAGCTATAAAAATACAACATATATACCCATACTGAAGTAACAGAGACAAAGAAGGGAGGTCATGGGATATATATATATATCCCATGACCTCCCTTCTTTGTCTCTGTAAATGTACTGTAGGTATATTTCTTGTATTTTCATTATTCATCTATGATGTAACTATTGCACTCTTATAACACATAAAATAGAGGATAAATAAGGGTGCACGAAATACATCATAGCTGGCTCTACTTTCTGTCGTCCTTGACATTCCAAAATGCACCTATAGACCGGATGTGCAAGGGGTAACCACGCTTTTGAGAACTTGCGCGAGTGTGCTGTACATGTATCTATAGCTGAGTTTTAGTCTCGACTTGCCGAGACTATCATCGTAGCGTCATACATTTCATGACGTCTGTCGTCCATCGCGTCATATTAAGGGGACGTAATCTGTTATGTTTCCTTCTATTCGCTGTTCTATTTCTCTCTTGTGATCAACATGACAAGCCGTATGTGTTTGAGTGTGTGTGCTCGTGCTCTCAACTATTTGCTTCAGTCAGCAGAAGCATATATGACAAGTTAGTTCTCAGACAAGATGCATCAATCTACATGAAAATCCGATCTCCATTTGCACTCTTACATGTTCATGAAGAACATTCGAGGGACAACTGCTTACTTTCACATGTATCCGTACATCACTGGCAGGTTTCACGGTATTGATTTCAGCCATTTCCCATTTTCTCACACTTCCAGTCAAACATAAAACTGTGAAATACTGTGAACATGGATGTTATTGTAATTAATTAGGATCAGTACCACACAAAACAAAGAAAACATTTATACGCAGAGTCTTATTTTCCATAGAAAATCAAGCGAAACGAAAGTTGCCCCCAAAACGTGAAAATCTATCAAACAAACTTGATGCAAGCCTGACTCCAGAAAGAAGACAGAAAACCACTAATACTAAATGATTTACATAAAGTTTAAACATATAACAGATTTTCACAACAAAGTTCCTTGCCTGAGGCTGTCTATATGTTTGCATGATGCTGTCCTTGATCAGAACGCCATTTTCACCTAAACCGGCCGGCGATGGGTTTTTTTTACATTTCAAGGTCTCCATACACTAACAAAAGTCACATGTTTTGAAAGTGTATTTATGTGTGTACAAGATAAAAACAGATAAGTACTTCTTTATCATTTTTTTAATGGCAGAAATAAACTTATACTATCGATACCCCCTAATTTAGAAAACGGCAAGAAGAGCCAAGATACCTGTTTCATTAACAAGGAACACTTTTTTGTTCATAAAAAGACACTCACTCATTTTGATATAAAATAATAATCAATTGCATACATATATGAATACAGAATGTTAAACAAATCTACTTTTATTTTAAGTGGAAAAAACACACACCAAAAAACACGCACATAAGTGACGCACACAAACTGAAGGCTTGCCACCAAAGACTGTGGGTACCCTAACTACTCTCCTCACATAGGGAGGGGGGAGATAGAAGGATCCCTAAACAAAGCCTGCCTCAACACGACTTTAGTAGGTAGCCGTGCCTGCTTGGTCATCCAATTATGCCGTCGAAAAACAGAAACAAAGAAGAACAAGTCGCGATCGCGTAAGGCGAAAATACAAAATTTAGTCAAGCTGTCGAACTCACAGAATGAAACTGAACGCAATGCAATTTTTCAGCAAGACCGTGTACTCGTAGCATCGTCAGTCCACCGCTCGTGGCAAAGGCAGTGAAATTGACAAGAAGAGCGGGGTAGTAGTTGCGCTGAGAAGGATAGCACGCTTTTCTGTACCTCTCTTCGTTTTAACTTTCTGAGCGTGTTTTTAATCCAAACATATCATATCTATATGTTTTTGGAATCAGGAACCGACAAGGAATAAGATGAAAGTGTTTTTAAATTGATTTCGAAAATTTAATTTTGATCATAATGTTTATATTTTTAATTTTCAGAGCTTGTTTTTAATTCAAATATAACATATTTATATGTTTTTGGAATCAGAAAATGATGAAGAATAAGATGAACGTAAATTTGGATCGTTTTATAAAAAAATTTATTTTTTTTATTTACAATTTTCAGATTTTTAATGACCAAAGTCATGAATTAATTTTTAAGCCACCAAGCTGAAATGCAATACCGAAGTCCGGCCTTCGTCGAAGATTGCTTGGCCAAAATTTCAATCAATTTGATTGAAAAATGAGGGTGTGACAGTGCCGCCTCAACTTTTACAAAAAGCCGGATATGACGTCATCAAAGGTATGTATCGAAAAAAAGAAAAAAACGTCCGGGGATATCATTCCCAGAAACACTCATGTAAAATTTCATAAAGATCGGTCTAGTAGTTTGGTCTGAATCGCTCTACACACACACACACATACACCACACCCTCGTCTCGATTCCCCCCTCTACGTTAAAACTTTAGAAGACACTTGTAAGACAAATTTTCGCGCCGCGGTGCCGATGACGCAAATAACTCTCGCGACAAAACGATTGGTCCGTAAAGTCGCGTCATCCACCGGTTCATGAATGGCCCGTGTATGAATGGCATTCCTTCTGTTGTGATGACGTGCGCACCTCGTCATTAATGTGACTGGGAAAATCGGTCGGATTTAGGTAACCCCAAGATTTTATGTCGGAATTAGATACCTTTACCCTACCGATCCAGAACTGCAAAGGAAACGTTAATCAAACTTCTATAATCATTGAAAAAGCTAAAAATCTGATCGAGCATGAAGAGGTAGCGATCGTGTGGTAGCGATCGTTGGCTGACAGACGGCATATTACTCGACAAAAAGGCAACAAAAACAATAAAATCTCACCTGAAAAAAATAATCACAAATCCCGCCTTCGGCCTCAACTGTGAAAAGTGTGTAATATGTCACATACGGCATAGGATTGCCCGGAAATGACAACGAAAGTGAAAGTAGCGATCGTTGGAAACCCCGGACAGACGACGGTCGGACATTCCAAGAAATGGACACAGCGCGGAATTTCGCGAAATTTCGGTCATTGTAAATGCTTTCCTATGAAGTACAGACTATAAAGGTGTGTTTTCAATGTCAAAATAAAATCATGTTATCATTTCTTGTGGTAAAATAAGCTTACTTGGTTTATCTGTGAAGACTTAGTTTTTCGGACAGACAGCTTCCAGTTCTCGATTCGATTTTTTGTGTGCAAAATATGTAATGCAAAATTCATATTTGTGCTTTTGTTTTTGTTTGTATGGTTAGATATTGCAGCTCTGCTATCAAATATGACCATTCAGTGTGAATTGAGTGCCTTTTCGTTTCAATTTTCACATCAATGGTTGGCTTCTGTCATGCAGAAGGAAATGGCGTCTGTCAGGATTCACACGATCGCTACCAAACACATGTGCATAAAATGCCAACAAAACAACTCAAACGATTTTTTTTCAGAATTGTATTCAAAATGACACATTTGTGAATTGCATATAAAAAAAAAACACTGAGAAAATTGGTTCAGCAAGTTAGAAATCAGAGCACATTCTGCAGTCAATAGAATGTCTCAATACCGTGAAACCTGCGCTTCTTTTATTATAACACGGCTTCGACCCCTGTTGATTTTAATCAACCAAATTTCTGGTGTGTTTTTTGTGGGGCTGTTGGCCCAGGGCACCCCTGAAACTCGTAGGTCGTACCAGGTGGCACTGACGGTAAACTACCTACACTGAAGCTCCATTCTTCCTCACGCAACTGAGTAGTGTTACGCGGCAGTTTAGCAAAAATGCTTTGATTGAAAAACACTTCTTCAGACCGGTTCATCATTCATACCAGACAAACGGTATACATGAGGACAAGACACAAGCGAATCGACACCATGCAGACAATGTTAGACGGTACAATCAAGTGTAAAAATGTGACTGAACCGAAGTTCAATAATAAATTACGAGGTTACTAGGTAGTGGGGTGCAGGTGTTTGGAAATAAATAGGGGGGGAGGGGATAATACTAGTAACTAACAAGTCTAAACTAAGGTCAAAAGAGCACAAAAAGAAAATCAGTAAATCCACCTACAAAAACCCTACCAATTTAGAATAGAGAAAAAAAATAAAGGAGGACGATTTTTATGCCGAAAGAGCTATGAGCTATCAAGGGCTACCTACTGGCTGTACCAAGCAAAAACCCACCTGTCGCAAAAAGCAGCCACGTGAACATCAAAATGGCAACCGGTGTGAAGGAAAAAAAATCACCACCACTGAAGGAGCAAAACCACCAACAGAGTTCAGTTCACTTTTTTTTCTCTCCGAAAACCCGACTCCCCAAAGCCGGAGTGGAAGTACACGTTGTAGTATTTTTAGCGTTGGCGAAGAGAGATGAGAGTGAGAGAGAGCACTGACTTACCTTCTTTTTCAATGGTAACGCGCCTGAGTTAAATGAAAAAACGTATAAATGGCGGTTGTTTTCTCCGAAAGAAATGTGTCCCAAACTTTCGCGCGACTGAGAACGACTGGTTAAGCAACAGGAAACAACGGCTGTTACACTCACAGACCATAGATACACGGGGGATAACCGGTTAAAGGCCGAGCGGAAGCCGAAGGCGGCGCCTGACACGTGTGAAGGCAAGTTTTGTCTGTTTTCTAGGTATTGTTTGATTTATGTCGGGATTTAAGGTAAGCTACTGATTCAGCGATGACTAAATTTGTTTCTCGATGCATAAAAAGTCAGGGAGCGGTTGATATTTGCCCGTAAATAGCCTTCAAAGCTGAAAATGTCGGCGATCGAGCACCGGAAATGGCTCGTCGATGGGTTTTGCATGTAGAAATGTGCTTTATTTCACCAAATCAGCTCGTATTTGGTATGGGTACGGGATTCTAGAGGACGAAGGAGTCATAAGAGGTGCAAAGAAGTGCTGTTTGGGAGTAGAATAAATCTTCCCGACATAAATCAAACAATACCTAGAAAACAGACAAAACTTGCCTTCACACGTGTCAGGCGCCGCCTTCGGCTTCCGCTCGGCCTTTGATCGGTTATCCCCCGTGAGATATATATAGACAGACATGGCAGGGGTGCACGCACAGAGATATATCTCTGTGGGTGCACGCCTGATTAATAGCTACATCGTGTTTTGTTGACATAACACAACAGATACGGTCCGCGTTAGCTCGGGAGAAAAACTTGAGGTGGGTTGCCATACATTTGTTGCTCAGAAAGCGCTAAACATCCTGCTCTTATCTTTTAGTGGATGAAGAATGTTCGGTATATATTTGTCTTTGTATCCACGATACTACATTTGCCTAAATGCGATTTTAACCGTTGCTTAAGGATCATCAATTCTCCCAGGTACTTACATTTTATGGAATATTTGACCGTTTGACCTTTGCACATTTCCCACGTATGCAGTTTGCATATGCTGTAATGTCATGAGTTAGCTCAAATGTAACAGGGATTATGTGGTTTAACAGTTTTCTTTTGTCTTAGTCCATATGATACCCACACATGATTAGGATACAGTACTCATAACAACGGAAAAGGCTGGATACGACACACCTTATACTCATGTTACAGACCACATAACCACAGAAAACCATTTTTTCCACATAAGATGAGAACTACCCACCTTTTCATGCCTAAAATGTAAGCAGAAAAGTGTAAGAAGCTGACACTCAGATTGTGCGTGTTGAAAACCTACAATGAAAATGTTAAAGCAATCCACTAAGTCATTGCTGAAACACAGCGTTTTTTGTCATGATTCCCGCCCTCAAAATTGACGCACAAACTCAAGTTTTTGACCGCTCATGCGATCGACACCTGCATCAGTAGGAATAGCATAGCACACGAAATACGGAAGCTAGCTCAACAAAACATGTTCAGGGTGGATCATTGATTTGACTTTCTTCTCGCTTGTAAAAGTGGCAACGTTTTGCTGATTGTGATTTTTGTCGATTTTTAGTTGATACCTTCCGTTTTTGTCCGGTCGATTTTGAGGGTACCCTTATTTGAGCGGTGGTCACGTGATCCCTGTAAAATAAATCTTTAATCCGAAAGGTGATCCATATAGTCAAGTGAACGGCCTTAACTGGCATAGAAAGTTTGAATTAGATGACACGGGATTTCATGCTTTAATTTGGGTGCAAAATTTGTTGCAATACTTTTTTCGCGAAGTTTATTTCCGTCATGTTTACATGCAGCCCAACCCAAATCACAAGGTACATTAAGCTTAAGCTAGTCCACTTCACTCTTACACGACGTGTGAGCTTGGATGCAGATCATATCAATAACACAGCTTTGAATGCAAGGTTTTGGTTGCTGACAGCAATAATTTTCAAGAAGTCTTTGAAAACGGGCACTGTGAGCTATATTTTCAATGATCACTTTAATGCAGCAAAAAGAGGAATATATGAGGTACATGTTAGACACCAACTTTAGTAACATCATGCATTTTGGGAAGCTGTTTAAGTGATATTTCTAGACCTACTACCCTTCTTCGTGTTATGCCGACCGTATCCTTTGTGTTATGCAAACAAAACGGGGACACCCCGAAGCGTCCCGGTACCAAAGCGTCCCGGTACCGAAGCGTCCCGGTACCAAAGCGTCCCGGTACCGAAGCGTCCCGGTACCAAAGCGTCCCGGTACCGAAGCGTCCCGGTACCAAAGCGTCCCGGTACCGAAGCGTCCCACTATAACGCGTCACAGGACTTAGACTTTTTTTTTAAACCTTGACCAAGATACAAGTTAAACGAAGATACAAGTTGACGGCGCCTAAGCCTCTAGGGGGGTCCGGGGGCATGCCCCCCCGGAATTTTTTTTTATCCAAAGAAGAAAAATAGAGCTATCTGGTGCATCCTGAGCCAATAAATTACCTCTTTTTTGGGGGGGTGGGGGGGGGGGGTTACGTAACCCGTGTAACCCCCCCAGATCCGCCCTTGTTGACCTTGATTTGATCTTGACTTGACTAACCATATTTATTTTTTTTAAATTTAATCTTGACCTTGATTTGACCTTAACTTCACTGATTTTTTTAATTTTGCACAGACCTTGATTTGCTTTCGGTAAAAAAAAAAATCCCTTTTTGCCCAACTTTTCCCCAACTTTACTTTAGATCTGTACTCACATTACACCAATTTAGAAATACTGTACCCGTGTGGACAAGTTCGGGGGAAAAGTCCGGAGGCTTCCGTTCACAAGAGGGATATGTCTGTTATCACACACGCGCGCTTTCTGGCTTCACTAAGCGTGAGCGTCGGAAAAAGTCTTTTCAGTTCTGCCTCCGACTTTTAAATTGTATCATTTGGGTTAATTTGGGTTTGTTTGGGTTCATTTGGGTAATAAAAAACGCTCGCGCTGGACCCGAGTACTCTTCAGACTGGCTCGCTCCCCCAGTATGACAGTTTTTGTCTTGTGCACGTTTAAGACCAAGTGATTGCTCTGTGTGAATTACAGGCATTCCCTTTGCTTTATAAATTACATTGGCATGCGAGCCGAGGATGTGCGTGGTGACTGGTACCGGGACGCTTCGGCACCGGGACGCTTCGGTACCGGGACGCTTCGTGCCCTACTGCGCGGGAGCGTCCCGAAGCGTCCCGGTACCAAAGCGTCCCGGTACCCCTGTGACGCGTTATAGTGGGACGCTTCGGTACCGGGACGCTTCGGCACCGGGACGCTTCGGTACCGGGACGCTTTGGTACCGGGACGCTTCGTGATGTACCAGGGCCGGACTACCGGGGGGGTTATGGGGGTTGCGCAACCCCCCCCCCCCCCCTAGCCTAAACATGTACCTTACTTATTTAATTTTTTTTTTATTATTGCTTATTTTATGCCGTTTCATGCAAGGAGCGACCATTTTCCTATCTCAGAATATGACCTACCCGTCAGCTTCAGGGGGCTTCGCCCCCTGACCCCCACAACGAGGGGGGGGGGGGGGTTCTAGGGTTTCCGGACCCCCCCCCAGCCAAAAAATAAAAATATTGAATGAGGTATGCATTTCTTTATTTTACATTGAGTTTCAATTTTTGGGGTATTAATCAGTGACAAAATCTGCTGCCTGAAACTGGTAATGATCATCCTCAGAATGCACCAGATGGCACCATTTTGCATCCTTTTTTCAAAATTTTCCGGGGGGGCATGCCCCCGGACCCCCCTAGCAAGCTAGGCGCTTTGCGCCGTCGGCTCGGCGCTGTGCGCCTTCACACCCATATCTTCACAATATACTTTTGAAAAAAACCAGTCATAAAATGAACTGATCCGCCCCTGCCGCCAGGGGGGACATCCCCCTGGGCCACCACTGGCAACCCCCCCCCCTCCTCTTCGCCTAGTCCGGCCCTGTGTACCCAACAAAACACGATGTAGCTATTTATCCGGCTGCGCGGGAACGCTGGTATGACTCAGCCTGAGCCCATTTTCGAGAAATGAGTTATTCCGGGAAGTAGCTAACACAATGCGGCGTTTCTTCATTTGATTTAAATACAAATTTATACTTTGCGAAAATGCGTAGTTATGGTGCACACAAGTGAAACCTCTGTGCTTTGATTGGCTGGGGTGGGGTATGTGGCGAGGGGGCAACTGTAATTTGTTTTTTGAAAAATCATTGTTGGTAACCGATGGGATTGTGTAATATGAGAGTTTGTTGTTGCATGCGTTAGGTAAAATGTTCGATTAAAAAAACATTATGCGCTGAGTTGTACGATCTCGTATCATTCTGTCAAGGAGATAGTGCTTACAAAAGAATTCTGTTATCTCTTCTGGTGTTCCCCAGCCAACTGGTCTGTCGGGTAAAAATGTAGGCTACATTTTATCTGTCCTGGGTTTCTCAGCAGCAAGATTTGGCGTTTGAAGCGAGATGGGCAATAAAGTAGGCCTATCGTTTCACCTCACGCCAATGAAATAGGGCTACAGTGCGTTTTGCAGTCACAGGCACTAGAAAACAAGTCGCTTAAGGCGAAAATACAACATCAATCAATCGTATAGTCAAGTAGCTGTCGAACTCACAGAATGAAACTGAACGCAATGCAATTTTTCAGTAAGATCGTATACTCGTAGCATCGTCAGTCCACCGCTCATGACAAAGGCAGTGAAATTGACAAGAAGAGCGGGGTAGTAGTAAGTTGCGCTGAGAAGGATAGCACGCTTTTCTGTACCACTCTTCGTTTTAATTTTCTGAGCGTGTTTTTAATCCAAACATAGCATATCTATATGTTTTTGAAATCAGGAACCGACAAGGAATAAGATGAAAGTGTTTTTAAATTGATTTCGACAATTTAATTTTGATTATAATTTTTATATTTTTATTTTTCAGAGCTTGTTTTTAATCCAAATATAACATATGTATATGTTTTTAGAATCAGAAAATGATGAAGAATAAGATGAACGTAAATTTGGATCGTTTATAAAAAATTTTTTTTTTTACAATTTTCCGATTTTTAATGACCAAAGTCATTAATTAATTTTTAAGCCACCAAGCAATACCGAAGTCCGGCCTTCGTCGAAGATTGCTTGGCCAAAATTTCAATCAATTTGAATAAAAAATGAGGGTGTGACAGTGCCGCCTCAACTTTTACAAAAAGCCGGATATGACGTCATCAAAGGCATTTATCGAAAAAAAGAAAAACACGTTCGGGGATATCATTCCCAGGAACTCTCATGTAAAATTTCATAAAGATCGGTCCAGTAGTTTGGTCTGAATCGCTCTACACGCACGCACACACACACGCACGCACGCACACACAAACACACACACACACACACACATACACCACGACCCTCGTTTCGATTCCGCCTCTATGTTAAAACATTTAGTCAAAACTTGACTAAATGTAAAAAAGAGAAAAAGCGTTTTTACCTCGTGTAATTTTACAGAAAAGGCATTAATTTGCAAGACAACCAAACTAGTGTCCGCTTTCTTTCGATTTCCGAGGTTATAGTGCAGCAGCGTAGCAAAAGAATTGTGCATTTTGTTATACAAGCACCAAATTGGCACAAATGTGCATTGATATGTTGCGAACATTTTCAGATATTGGGCTACTTGAAATTCTCTCTATATGTCCGCCATATTGGATTTCAAAATGGCCGCCACTTGAAATGTACGTTTGCTATTATCTCTGGACATAATGCAGCTATTGACTTGATTCTGGTATCCAAATGTATGTTTTTGGGGGCAAGGAATCAAATGGTACCAATTGCCACTTGGTATTGTCAAGTATTTGCCGCCATATTGGATTTCAAAATGGCTGCTTTACTTTACATGGCTGCTTTATGATCTACATTTGACATTGACTGCAGCAGCACTGTACTTGCTGCAACACTGTGCCTACAACCACTACTGTCTGGGAGAAACCAGGGATGCAGAGGACCTTCCCGAGTTTGAAGACTGGTGTTGCCAGAGAGGAGAAGACATCCCCTAGTTTCACTTCTGGGCAACCGTGCTGGAACTAGAACTGTTGGTTCATGTGTATGTGCGTTCTCTCAGGCAGGGATCGTTAATGATGTACCTCGATGCTCTGACAGAGCACTGAATCACATCCACTATGCTAGGTGGATACCAGTGCACCTGAAGGACATGGCCGAACTCACCACCAAACACCCAGATGTATCCAGGAAATGCAGGGAAAGCCACTTCACCGTTCAGAAAACACAGAGTGTTCTCTTCAATCCCGATTGACCAGACACATGAGCAGAATAATTGCTGCATCAAAGGAGACGGTGGAGCAGTTGGGCTCACTGACAACCCTAGTGCCCTACGTCGCTGGATAGTTGCGGGACCAGAAGTTGCCAGGGTGATCGAAGAATTCCAGGATGGAAACCAACACTGGAGACGGCAAACAGCAGACACACGTCATCATAATCAGACGCCAAGTGTACAGGCCTCATTTGTGAAAGATGTTTGCTCTCTCGTTAGTGTCATAGAGGAGATGGGCGACCCATTCGAGGAGGAGAGTCAGGATGTGGTCAAACTGGACACAAATGAGATCGCAGGTCCTGCTGCCGTGGAGACCGTGATGATTGGCCAAGAGCAGTTCGAGGCTTTCACCAGAGAGTGTCTGTTGGACAGAACAAAGGCAGTGGACGACCCCATTCCTCGTAACAAGCTGAAGGTGTTCAGCATTTCCACTCCAAGAAGCCAGAGCAAAGGTCAGTAACAGCTCGCCTCCGTCAGGAATGACCGTGAACGCTTCGCACACATGTTCATTGGCTGCCAGACGAGGGATGGAAACATTGAGGTGTTCTTTCGTCACGAGAATCAGGCATGTCCTCCTGAATTGTCTGATGGTGGAAGCCTCTCCACTGGCTGCTTTAGAGTGATCTCCTCACATGCTTGGAAGAAGTCTCCTACGCAGCCCAGCATAGACACCATGCAATACTCATCCGGACTATAGACACAAATGATGTGGTGCTGGCAGTGTCCCTGGTACAGGAGTTGCAACCAGAAAACAAACTGTGGCTGGCATTCGGAACAGGCCAGCGTTTCCGATACCTAGCAGCACTCTAAATAGCAGCTGGACTGGGACGAGAGAAGGCTCGTGCACTGCCAATGTTCCACGCTCTGACTGGATGGGACACTGTGTCTAGTTTTGCTAGATGTGGTAAGAAGACTGCGGGTGCAGTCTGGACGGTACTGCCAGAACTCACTGAGGCGCTGCTGCTGCTGTCCTCTGCACCGTGTGACATACAGACGATGCAATGCGCATGATCGATAAGTTCGTGATCCTGTTGTATGATCGAACCAGCAAATGCACAGACATTGACAAGGCCAGGAGGAAAATCTTCGCAAGGAAGAACAATGTGCAGCTCATCCCTTCAACGAAGGCAGCTCTGGAGGAACATGTCAAGAGGGCAGAGTATCAAGGTGGACATGTGTGGGGTCAGATACTGCTGCCAGCACCAGAGCTCCCTCCACCAACCAACTGGGGTTGGTCAAGGACTGGAGAAGGACAGTACACACCTTACTGGACCAGGCTACCTGAAGCAGCTCACAGCTGCATTTGGCTGGTTTCTTGCAAGTGCAAGAAATGGTGCGTGAGGCGCTGCGAGTGCAAAAAGGCTGCCCTTCAGTGCACAGCCCTCTGTGTGTGTGAAGGGGACTGCACATGACGATGAGTCAACAACATACATGTACTTGTGGCAATACTGAACTTGTTAACATCACACTGTTTATGTACACGTATCTTCAGTACCGGTACATACCTAGCCTCAAATACCAGACCATTGTAGAATGTCAGTATACACCTAGCCGCAGATACTAGACCATGTAGCATGTCAGTATTATACCTAAGACATTTACAGAACTAAGACATTCTTTTCAAAGTATTGTGTTGAATCCAATATTTGCCTAGCTAATTTCCAAATACAATTATATAACAGACTGTGATAGATAATATTAAGTTGAAATTGGTACCATTGGATTCCTTGCCTCCAAAAACATACATTTAGACACGAGAATCAAGTCATTAGCTCCATTATGTCCAGAGATAATAGCAAATGTAGATTGCAAGTGGCGGCCATTTTGAAATCCAATATGGCGGACATATAGAGAGAATTTCAAGTGGCCCAATATCTGAAAATGTTCGCAACATATTACTGTACATCTGTGCCAAATTTGGTGCTTGTATAACAAAATGCACAATTCTTTTGAACATGTGGGCTAAGCCGCCCCACTATTAGTGTTTTGTTGTCAAATGCATACATTAGAAAGATAAAATAAATATATTTTTTTTAAATTTCCTCTTCCAGCTAGCATGCATGTGCCGAGTTCAATATTGTGTGCTTTGCCTCTGAAATCATGGTGCAAATGACTGTTGACTGCAACAGCGCTCCCCCTTTGTCTTGTGTTCGTTCCGGTCACTGACCACTAAGCCAGCGTTCAAAGTCCAGGGAAGCTGAGGCATCATTACCGTGTTGTATGACCGTCCAAGTCGTTTCAGTGACAGACTTATGAAAGAATCGGGTTGATATGCAATGTTAAAATAGAAATTGAAATTACAGAATAAAAATTGATTGCATTTTTATCAATTTTTTAATCCAAAAATAAATACATGTCTTAATTGTCTCTGAATTGAAAATAAGCTCAAAAGTTTAAGAAAACCTTGTTCATGCAAATTTTGTTTTGGTTTCTCTGATGTCTCAGGTAGGAGGGTAGTCCAGGTAGGAGGGTAGTCCAGGACTTACTAGTCTCGGTGAATATTTTCAGTGGTTCAGTTTCATTCTTTCAGGACAATTCGATTGACTAAATGTGTTGATATCGCTTTAGGCGACTTACTCTTAATCGTAGAATATTAACGTCTAATCTTCATTGTTTTACATTTCACATGTGATAATTGTAACCAGGTTCGAAAATGAAGGAAACAAAATCGATTGTCATCATTTTCACGAGTTTTCATTCACAAGCACCTGGGAAATAAATCTCATGTTCCCCAGGCAATAAATCCCCGGTTACCATAGTTGCAGGAAGCAGGTTATACATGGATAATCAAAAGCAAACCCAATAGAAACGCTCGGGGATTCTTCGGCTCTTTTCATTTGCGTTTCCCCAGACCTAAACAGACGACACGACACTGCTTTGCAAAGTTCCACAAACGAACTGGCAAACTGCCAAAAGTAAACAAAAAACAAAACTACTTCATGAAAGGTCATAAATTCATCACAAACAAATGAAACCTACCGATATGTTTTGTCTTCTTACACAGTCATGGAGTGCGTGTATCTGTGTTTCGATACACAGACGTTCGGAGAAACACGAACGTCAAGTTCAAGTCAAATTAACCAATATTGACCCCTGACACACACATTTTGACCCGTGCACAATGTTTGTTTATTTGTTGCTTAACGTCCAGCCGACTACGCAGAGCCATATCAGGACGAGGAAGGGGGGGATGAAGGGGGCCACTTGTCAAGCGATTCCTGTTTACAAATGCACTAACCCATTACTTGTGTCCCAGCAGGCTTTAGTAAAACTAAATTAATACCTACTGGAAGATTACCAGTTTCCAGTATGTTAAAATAGGCTTAACCTATCTACTGCTGGACTTACATCAGAACACTAACAGATTAAACTATACATGAATCGCGAGACAAGCGGCAAGAGAAGAGATTTTTGGAAAAAATACAGGTGAATGAGCAAGAAGGCAGAAAAAAGAAAAGAATTCATGAAGAAAAAGAGAGCATGACAGGAAAGAGGAACCAAAAATCTACCTAACAGCAAACTAGAAAGCTCCTGCGGTTCCAAAAACAGGAGGGGCTTTTAATTTCATAACCGCAGTGCCCCACTGCGGGAACCCGTGCACAAGACTTTGTATCGATAAACGAAGCGCAAATAAGAAATAATAATAAAAGCAAAGAAAATAGCAACAAGACATGCAAACATCTAACAAAGCCGAGCAAGCAGAATGACAGGTCTAAGGCCTAAAAAAAAATAGGTGTGGTTACGGTAACCCGACCTACCCTATTTTTAGGGGCCGACCCTATAACTTTTTATTACATTTGTCAAAAACAAAAAACAAAACCAAGAAAACGAGTGCAAAAAACGCAATGAAAGCGAAAGCGCCCGAGTCGCACACTTATTTCCCTGTCAAGTAGGTTTAATTTGTACACATTAGAAAAAAAAGTTTAAAAAAAAAAGTGATTGCCTACCTTCCTACCCTATTTTTTTTGGCTATGTTACCGTAACCACACCTATTATTTTTTTTGGCCTAATGAAAAACAAAGAGGCACTGAGTCGGAAACAAGATCGCGATTCTTTCCTTCGCTGCACGGCGACACAAATCTTCTCAGTGTGACCTTTGACCCAACGTAGCTTCCACATTCGATCACAAAGCTTAATATTTACAACTGAAAGCCGAGGGGGTGGAATACCGAGATGCATACCTGTCAAGCTCTTGTGGATTCTCACCATAAGATTTTGCTAACAAAACCATAAGTTTGCACCAAAATGCATAAGACAACGTGCAAAATTGCAGAAGTCGTTAGATTAATCACCACAAGAACTAAATACATGCTCACATACACACACAAAAACAAGAAATCAGCCTTATTTCACACATAAGAAAAACACACTTTTCTCAACACTGAACTGCACTGTTTTTTGTAATTTTGAAATGCAAAGCATGTTTAAATGTACATTTATTGTACCAAGAATAACCTAAATTGTACAAAGACAGTACACGGCTTCCAACCAGACACACATTTTGTGATTTACATGTCACCCTCACAATTTTTTTACCAGAATGCACAAAAACACCACAGTAAAGGCACAAGACAAGTGTGTTTTAACAACATTCATTCATTGAGCACAGTGATTCAATCATGAATGGAAACCCCCACCACAAAACTACAGAACAAGTGACACACAAGTTACAAGCCAGAAACTCATGTGTGTCTCAACAATCAAGGACAAATACCAGATCAACAAAAATATGACATGTAATTTGTAAATGCTTTGAGGTCGCGCATGTTTTAAAAACAAGTCGTGACAGACATCCGGTGCCAGGAATCCGGCTACTTTCACTTTCGCCGGATCGCTAGCTCTTCGAAAATGCATCACAACTCCCTTAGTTTCATTTCTATGGCTTAAAACTTCGTACAACGTGAGAAAATACCTTGAAGATACCCAGAACAACAACAATAGTACATGTAACTGCTTTAATGTGAGGTCGCGTGTGGTCAAGCGTTGTCGCACAGTACTCGGTCAGATCGCGCTGACGGTGTGAACATGCGCGTTGCCTTGTACTTCCGCCGGATCAGTTACCGCGAGAATTTTTAGCTGTTACTTTGTTCTCGGACGAACCTTTGCGATCTTTTTTTTTTATTTGACCAAATTGTTTTGTAAAAACCGTAAGATCTTGGGCATACGCCGTAAGACTTCAAAAACATCAAAATTCCGTAAGAATTACGCGAAAAACGTAAGACTTGACAGGTATGGAGATGAACCTGCAGAACTGTGCATCCTCACTGAAACCTGACATATTCATCCCAACATTTTATGAACTCAAAAACACAGAAAGTTGCTTTCACACGCCAGCTTTGATTGCCAGTGATTATCAAAACGGAACTCGTGTGGTTATCAAAACGATACTCGTGTTTCAAAGCATGGCTCCCTGTGTTGATTGTGCACTTATTTTCTCACTACCAAAATGATGACAAAAACGATGTTTGGAGGTTTGTTGTCAGACCAGCTTTTTTGTCGGTCCTCGGGGGGCATATCGACTTTTGTTTCATATCCCCCCGTCGGACCGACAAAAAAGCTGGTCTGTCAACAACCCATCAAACATCTTATATTATAATATTGATCAGCTATTTGTGACTAGGTTCCAAAAAGATGGAAAATGTATGCAATGATGATTTGATGTTATGATATGTGTTAGGGCCGGTGTCACGATTTCATCTTTCGCCTGTGTACATATTTCCCCCTCGACATATACTCAAGACTGAAATGTTGTTTCCTGGTAAAATTAAGAAGTGAAATTATTTAAGGACGAAAAGCATGTCAGTTTCTTGCATGTGAAGAAAATTGGTGGTAAAATTTAATAGATTTCAACCTCAAAATCGAATTCTTCGAAAACGTGTACTGAGTAGTTACGTCCCTTGAGTAAGAAGGAAACATTTTAGGATGAATCAAATTTCTAAGTTGAATAAAACAAATTGGTTGGACAAATTTGGCCCCATGAATGTAAGGTACACAAGGTCGCTCATCAGTACCGTCGAAGGGTGTTTTTTTTGTTCAGTGTAGAGTTTATACTAGATCAACGAGGCCGAGAAGCGAAATATCAACACGGCGAAAGATGAAAACGTCACACCGGACTCGCTGGAATATCACTCACGGACACAAACACATACACGTCTTTCTCTCGCCATTCCGTCCACAACAGATCGATCATACAACAGTAGCAAACAGTCACTTGACTGGCATGACATTTTTACATTTAGTCAAGTTTTGACTAAATGTTTTAACATAGACGGGGAATCGAGACGAGGGTCGTGGTGTATGTGTCTGTGTAGAGCATTCAGAGAAAACTAAGGCCAAAAAAAAATAGGTCTGTTTACGGTAACATAGGGTGAAAAAATAGGGTCGGTAGGTCGGCTTTTTTTTCTTTTTTTTCAAATTTTTTTTTTCCATTTTTTTTTCTTTTTTTCAAATTTTTTTTTCTCCCCTCTCTATGATGTTTCACAGTTCATTTCTTCTCATCAATCCCTGTTTTTGCCCAACATAACTAAGATTATTGTTCAGGAATTTATAGCTGTAACTGTTTTAGTTTGTTTTAAAGTGTTCAATAAATATTATTTATACAAGATCGCCGACAGTCAAACTCCAGTCCAACTCGAACTCCTCGTCGTTTCGTGTAGAAGCTTTGGCGTGAGCCGCATAATGTTTCGGGTCAAAGTCCGCATGAATGTCATGAAAAACGTTAATGATACTAAAACTCGCTGGATAGGTACTGATAATTTTCACCCCATCCTTTTCATGACAACATTTATCAAGTTTTACAGCTAGCGGGTGGCGAACACCACTGCGTGCATCCATTTTGAAATGAAGTAACACGAGTGACGACCCTTTACTCCTAACAGTACTTTGAGCTCACCTCCCTTATTCTGTCGTCTGCTGTTTGAGCGCAAACAGCTCTATTTTGGATGCGGTTTTTTTTTTTTTCAGACGATCCAAAAAAAAGATTAGGGTCGGGCCTAAAAACTAGGGTCGGTCGGGTTACCGTAAACAGAAATTTTTTTTATTTTTTTTGCCTAATGAAACTTGACATGAGAGTTCCTGTGTATGATATCGCCAGCACTTTTCTTTTTTTTGATAAATGTCATTGATTACGTCATATCCTGCTTTAGGTGATAGTTGACGCAACACTGTCACACACTCATTTTCAACCAAATCGATTGAAATTTTGGTCAAGCAATCTTTGACCCAGTCCGTACTATGGGATTACATTTCGGCTTGGAAGCTTAAAACGAATATTAGTTTGCTCATTAATGTTATCATTAAAAACGAATTTTCACTTACAGATTAAAAACGCACTCAGAATGAAAGAAAATAGGTTGAGTTTAATGATCGCAATGATCGGTCTTCGGGCCGAGACTTTCTTTGGAGTTGATTTTTTTAGTTTGATATCTCTTCCAGGTTCAAAAAAACGCCCATCCTCCGTGGCGCAGTGGTTGGCGCATCGGACTGCGGGCCGGGAGATTGTGGTTCGAATCCCATAAGGGGAGCATGGGTTTTTCGGGCTTCTGTCGAGTCACCCTTGAATGTAAATGCAACATATTCCATGTAACAAACACATCTGTAATTCATAACCTGTATTACTAGAATCAAACGCACACACACACTACACTACACACACACATTACACACACATAAACGCACACACACACGCTACACACACACACACACACTACACTGACACACAGACTCACACATACACACTGAAACGTTGGCATTTCAACTTGTATACAATTTACTTCAAACAAACCATTCATGCCAACAATGTACACAAACATCCTCATTTCTGTATGTTTGTTTGTTTGTTTGTTTGTTTGTTTATTTGTTGCTTAACGTCCAGCCGACTACGCAGAGCCATATCAGGACGAGGAAGGGGGGGATGAAGGGGGCCACTTGTCAAGCGATTCCTGTTTACAAATGCACTAACCCATTACTTGTGTCCCAGCAGGCTTTAGTAAAACTAAATTAATACCTACTGGAAGATTACCAGTTTCCAGTATGTTAAAATAGGCTTAACCTATCTACTGCTGGACTTACATCAGAACACTAACAGATTAAACTATACATGAATCGCGAGACAAGCGGAAAGAGAAGAGATTTATGGAAAAAATATAGGTGAATGAGCAAGAAGGCAGAAAAAAGAAAAGAATTCATGAAAAAAAAGAGAGCATGACAGGAAAGAGGAACCAAAAATCTACCTAACAGCAAACTAGAAAGCTCCTGCGGTTCCAAAAACAGGAGGGGCCTTTAATTTCATAACCGCAGTGCCCCACTGCGGGACTCATTTCTGTAACCAAGTGCACAAAACACTCAAATCAGCTTTGGAGACACAGCCAGTCAAACAGTAGTGAGTTCGGACTAAAAAAAATAGCCATATAATAGCCATATGAATACTGTACTTCTATGTGCAAAGGTTTCCAGAGCGTACCAGGAGACAACAGCAGCCGGACACTATCACAAACAACTCTCTACATATGTCAGGTGTGAGCTGTCTTACTGACGCACATGACACGTAGAGCTACTTTAATAGTTGGCCGGGAGACAACTCTTTCTTTCTTTCTTTCTTTATTTGGTGTTTAACGTCGTTTTCAACCACAAAGGTTATATCCCGATGGGGAAAGGGGGGAGATGGGATAGAGCCACTTGTTCATTGTTTCTTGTTCACAAAAGCACCAATCAAAAAATTGCTCCAGGGGCTTTCAACGTAGTACAATATATGACCTTACTGGGAGAATGCAAGTTTCCAGTACAAAGGACTTAACATTTCTTACATACTGCTTGACTAAAATCTTTACAAAAATTGACTATATTCTATACAAGAAACACTTAACAAAGGGAAAAGGAGAAACAGAATCCGTTAGTCGCCTCTTACGACATGCTGGGGAGCATCGGGTAAATTCTTCCCCCTAACCCGCAGGGGGTGTCAAACAGTAGTGAGTTCGGACTAAAAAAAATAGCCATATGAATACTGTACTTCTATGTGCAAAGGTTTCCAGAGCGTACCAGGAGACAACAGCAGCCCGACACTATCACAAACTGAAACAACTCTCTACATATGTCAGGTGTGAGCTGTCTTACTGACGCACATGACACGTAGAGCTATTTCAATAGCTTACTCTTAAGGCCGGGAGACAACTCTGTCACTTGTCAGTGCACAGCAGCTTCTGTGAAAGGGGAACTACTGCGTCACCCGGTCACATTTACCATCTTCTTCTTGTTTGCACACACTCAATCCACGACTTGATGTGCAATTATGGGCAGAAAGCGACAAATGTACACACACAGACACCATCATGACTCAAAATTAACAGTGATTGCCACGATCTGCTGGAAGATCAAATAAACAAGCCATTCTGCATTCATTCTGCCCCGTCGCGATATAACCTTGAATGGTTGAAAACGACGTTAAACACCAAATAAAGAAAGAAAGAAAGAAAGAATTCATTCTGCCCACAGTCACAAAAGAAAGAAAAAGAACCAGAGAGAGAGAGAGAGAAACACGGACACAGACGGAGAGATCTGCTAGAATATCGTTAAAGTCATTCTGAAGTCACTCTGCCCAGAGTCACGAAAGAACAAACACAGAGAGAGACAGACAGAAACAAAGCACAGGAGAGACAGAGAGAGAGAGAGAGAGAGAGAGAGAGAGAGACAGACAGAGAGAGAGACAGAGACAGAGAGAGACAGAGAGAGAGAGAGAGAGAGAGAGAGAGAGAGAGAGAGAGAGAGAGAGTCTGTGTGCGTTCCTGTGTTCAGTGTCACACTTCAAAGCCTATTTGCATCTCTAAATATGTTAGTACAGCAAACTGACGCATGAGTCATGAATGCACAGGCATTCAACTGTACTGGTTTTCAAGACTGTCCATTTTACAACCAAGCATTCAACTTCTGATCAGCCAATCATTGCATCTTTCTTCTTCATTTTCTGTTTGATGCCGGTCCGTCTGTATTCCGTTCGCTCATCCAGGTACTCCTTGGTACACCGGTCAATGAACTCCTGATTTTGATACCTGCAACAAACGAGGAAAACAAATCAACACAGAGTATTGGAGCTCAACAAATACTGTTCAAGTATTAGGCCAAAAAAAAAATAGGTCTGTTTACGGTAACCCGACCGACCCTAGTTTTTTCGCGCGACCCTAGACTTTTTTTTGGCATTTCGGAAAAGAAAAAGAAAAAAAAATCTTTGTTTTTTTGGCAAAATAACGTAAAAATATGGTTTCTTGGAGAAAAAAAAATCCCGACCTACCGACCCTATTTTTTTGGCCTATGTTACCGTAAACAGACCTATTTTTTTTTGTTGCCTTAAAGCATTCAGCGGACACATACCTACACACTGAAAGGTCTGATACTAGGAATTAAAATTGAACAAATACAGAAAACCTGGAAAGGTGAGAAAACACTCCCCCTTTTTATTTTAAACCTGACTTTCTCAGATATTTGGAGATCTTAAATTCACTGTAATAATATTAACAATAAAAACGAAATTTCTATGTTGCAAATCCTATAATTGTTTGAACTTGAAGCGCCTGAGGTCCTAACATGACTAAATAAGAACAAAATACAAAATAATGTTCTGTGTGTTTGGATTCTGAGAGAAATATCTAAGGTGCAAATCCTATAACACTGTCAAGCGCCCAACATCCTAACAAAACTAAACAAATAACAAAAATAATACATGTGTGCGTGTGACGTGTGACATACGTTCCCATGTTTCTGGGAAGTGGGGTGTTTGCCAAATGGCGACCCTGTCCATAAAGACCACCTGTCTAAAGAGACCACTTTTGCCAAGTCCCTTCGGTGGTCTCTTTAGACAGGTTCGACTGTGACAACAATCTGCGCGCTTGGATTCTGAGAGAGAAATAAAGCCATAACTTACGCTGTTGTGAGACACAGCTCCAGGTTCTTTGCAACGTGCCGACACATGAAGGGCAGCAACACGCCCTGCTCTTTTGCACACTCACCAAACTCTGCAACACAAGTCAAAGTTCTTGTTCTTTTTAAAGTGTAATAGATGATCATGGAATAAATTTCAACTGTAGTAAATATTCACACAAAAACAAGGGCAAGCACTCACAACAAGGCTTTTAGAAAACGCACTGGTGATAGGCACTCCAAATGTATGCAAGATTCTGCCCCCTGTATACATAACATTCGGACATTAACTTCCCGTCGCAAAGCGAATTTGCCATACAACGCCACTTTGCTCGCAGAGCATTTGATTATCAGGGAGTACAAAAAACTAAAACAATCTGAAGCTGCACGGCCTTTACTGCAACGCCGATAAAATTCTCAGAGTGTACATAAAAGATCAGAGAACCGCATCAACTAGGACTAGGAGTGTCATTGAATGCCATTTTAGTTTTTACGAGAAAACGCCTCATTTTTACATTTAGTCAAGTTTTGACTAAATGTTTTAACATAGAGGGGGAATCGAGACAAGGGTCGTGGTGTATGTGTGTGTGTGTGTGTGTGTCTGTCTGTCTGTGCATGTGTGTGTGTAGAGCGATTCAGACCAAACTACTGGACCGATCTTTATGAAATTTTACATGAGAGTTCCTGGGAATGATATCCCCGGACCTTTTTTTCGATACATATCCGGCTTTTTGCAAAAGTTGAGGCGGCACTGTCACACCCTCATTTTTCAATCAAATTGATTGAAATTTTGGCCAAGCAATCTTCGACGAAGGCCGGACTTCGGTATTGCATTTCAGCTTGGTGGCTTAAAAATTAATTGATGACTTTGGTCATTAAAAATCTGAAAATTGTAAAAAAAAAAATTTTTTTATAAAACGATCCAAATTTACGTTCATCTTATTCTTCATCATTTTCTGATTCCAAAAACATATAATTATGTTATATTTGGATTAAAAACAAGCTCTGAAAATTAAAAATATAAAAATTATGATCAAAATTAAATTTTCAAAATCAACTTAAAAACACTTTAATCTTATTCCTTGTCGGTTCCTGATTCCAAAAACATATAGATATGATATGTTTGGATTAAAAACACGCTTAGAAAGTTAAAACGAAGAGAGGTACAGAAAAGCGTGCTATCCTTCTCAGCGCAACTACTACCCCGCTCTTCTTGTCAATTTCACTGCCTTTGCCACGAGCGGTGGACTGACGATGCTACGAGTATTCGGTCTTGCTGAAAAATTGCATTGCGTTCAGTTTCATTCTGTGAGTTCGACAGTTTGACTAAATGTTGTATTTTTGCCTTACGCGACTTGTTGATTCATAGTATCAAAGCTAGGGACAAATTACCACACACAAAAACAAACACACACACAAACGGATGCTACACCGCAGTTTATTGTCAGAGTTCAGAACACACTTGGAGAGTGTATCGACCTAGAAGTGGTTGCATGCTATGTGAATGTACAATATTGCTCTCAGAAAAAAAGATTGCGAAAGTCAATACGTCAGATTGATTTTCATTGGCTTCTTCCTAACGACTTGCAAGGGCACATTTCATTGGCTTAGACTTTAGAGACCTATCGATCCTATACACACTCGGAGTGCTTGTAGCCTTTCCCTTTAGAAAAAGACAAAAAGGAGTTACTTCCCCTTTACTAACACTTGCTAAGGTAACGAACAAATAGTGTATACTCAAAAATGTTGTTACACACACTCACACACACCATACCTCGGACTTCCACAGAACAAAATTCAGTTTTTGCTTTCGCTTTCATCTTCAATGTTATCATCACTTCTTTCTCCACGCGCCGAAGAGACTTATCATCAGGATCACCTGCCAAACAGACAACAGAAAAGAAACACTGAAAAGCAAAATAATAACAAAGAATATCCCTGTTGCGCATATGCCTTATCGGCCCTGCAACGTAAACATCCAGGTACAGATCCAGAATAGAAAAACTTCAATTCTAGCTGTTTTCAGATGTGTCCATGTTTGCAAAGTTATCATGGATAACACTGATCGGCAGCGGACGGCATTGTTACTCTTGCTGGTTACACATCTCTCTTTAATTATTTGGCCTGCCGCATTCTGAAGGTGAAGGAAAGTGGGACTTGAATAATTGTGCAACGTTCTTGAAGAACGATTTGACTTTTGAACGTTACGCAAAGACCGCTGCGTAAATGAAAATAACAAGAATTGTCATCATTTTCACGAGTTTTCGTTCACAAACACCTGGGAAATAAATCTCATGTTCCCCATGCAATAACTCGAGGTGGTGAATGGGTTTGAGCTTTCAGGTGAAACGTGGATTGTCAAAGTAAAAGCCAATCAGGCTGATTGTTTGATGTGTGGAACCATCGCGGCTTTGGATTTGTGTTTCCGAGGACAACGATTGTAAGCATTCACTCTCAAAGACCCAATCAATGTTGATAATTACCGCGGCGACTCATGGTCAATTTGCAACTTATCTCTGTAATCGCAAAATCCACAACGAAGTCATAAACACTTAAAAGAAAAGAAATATGCTCAACACTTACTGAACTCACAGGTATGATCTGTACATTTTCAGACTGGAAGAAAAGCGTCAACAAGCTACGTTTGACGTCACATACAAGGTTGACGTGTTATCTCGAGCTACTGTGACGATGCTTTGTGGCCCGGAGTTGGATTCTAAAAATTCGTCTCCCTGTGGGTTAGGCCTAAAAAAAAAATAGGTGTGGTTACGGTAACCCGACCTACCCTATTTTTAGGGGCCGACCCTATAACTTTTTATTACATTTGTCAAAATAATACCCCAAAAAACAAGTAAACGAGTGCAGAAAACGCAATGAAAGCGAAAGCGCCTGAGTCGCACACTTATTTCCCTGTCAAGTAGGTTTAATTTGTACACATTAGAAAAAAAAGTTAAAAAAAAAAAAAGTGATTGCCTACCTTCCTACCCTATTTTTTTTGGCTATGTTACCGTAACCACACCTATTTTTTTGTTGTTGTTGCCTTATTGTGTATTTTGTTGCACAACCAAAATGATGACAAAAACGATGTTTGGTGGCTTGTCGTCAGACCAGCA
>NC_090255.1:4664912-4687412 GCF_037325665.1 Littorina saxatilis
AATTAGTTTTGTCAGAACCGTGTGGGTGTTGCTGGAACTTTGGCCCCCCAGCTCTGGGTTCTTTCCCCTCCTGACTCCACTACACATTCTCTCTTAGTTCATCACAAATGACTTACTTTTTTGTGCAAGGCTGGCTCTCTCCGTGCACCAAAGCAAAACACACACGCAAGGGATGTGTTGACATGTCAGTGTCTGTTCATCACTTTCAGTTTCAATAAACACTGACATTTGAAAACTGTGTGATAATAAGCAGGCGTTGTTTTAATTCTATTTGGTATACTACATACATGTACCTTCACCTTGTATTTATTTACTGTGATGGTGTTGTGTGATTTTGTCATAAATATCACTAACAGGGTCAAAGGAGGCAAATGACACACATGCAATTTTTCTGCATGCATGCAGCAGTGGGTATACATTGTACTATTGTGCTCAAAACCTGATACATGTACTGTGCAAAATATTTTGGCAGTCTAAAGATCAGGTCTGATTTTCCATAGAGTTGGTGGGGGGGGGGGGGGGGGGGGGGGGCGGATATAGTCTGATACTCTTTGAGAATTAGAGGTTTGGAAATGATACAAACAGTGGTTGTTTTTTCACATAATCAGCCTTCATAGTCCAAATATAATTATCATTTCACTTTAACATGAAAAACCTGAACATTTTTTTGAAAGCTTAAACTTATTGATTGAAAATTGTATGTACGCCATGTATGTATACATGTACGCACATGTATGTACGCCAACACGCTGCGGGCGCATCACACAACCATTCGTTGGGCAAACGCTGAAGATTGAAAATTTAAAAAAAATTTTTTTAAAAATTAATTAAAAAACTAACAAAATTTGAAAATAAAGAAAACTGATGGCTCAGATTTCACCAAATTGCTCCATTTTCCTTGATTTTTCTCAAAAGGAGCTTGTCATTGACTCTTAAGTGAGGGTTTTGAAAAGTAGTTGGGTAATTTGTTGGCTCAGATACAAATCAGTCAGTTATCCTTGTTTAGTTCCAAATTTGTCTTCTTTAATTTACTTTTTGGAAGGTGTATTAGGGGAAGTTTCTTGGCTCAGATTGCTCCATTTTCCTTGTTGTTATCAACATTGGTTCGAACGCTTCGCACCCTCAACTTGGGGCGGGGATATAGCTCAGTTGGTAGCGCGCTGGATTTGTGTTCAGTTGGCCGCTGTCAGCGTGAGTTCGATCCCAGGTTTGGCGGAAATTTATTTCACAGAATCAACTTTGTGTGCAGACTCTCTTCAGTGTCCGAACCTCCCCCCGTGTACACTACATTGGGTGTGCACGTTAAAGATCCCACGATTGACAAAAGGGTCTTTCCTGGCAAAATTGCTTAGGCACAGTTAATAATTGTCTACCTATACCCGTGTGACTTGCAATAATAGGCCGTGAAAGGTAAATATGCGCCGAAATGGCTGCAATCTACTGGCCGTATAAAATTTCATCTCACACGGCATCACTGCAGAGCGCCTAGAACTGTACCCACGGAATATGCGACTATGCGCGATGTAAGACTCATTGATTGATTGATTAACGCTTCGCGAATTGTCCCTAAAAAAAAAAGTAAAAGAAATTTGGAACCCCCCCCCCCCCTTTAAAATGATGTGATCCGCCCCTGTCTCTACACTTTTCAGTGTCATTTCCCATTTGTTTTGTCCTGCTAAAGGAAAGGTTTGGTTTGCATGTTTATAATTATGTTTGTCACTTTGTGTGTGTGGCCAACTGACTGATCATTATCATGCAAACTGGCTTTCACTTTCACTGTGTTTCAGTGGCAAAATGAACAGGACCTAGTAATACCTGCCTTTTTTTTTTATATGGACCAGCCCATTTTATTGTGTAATTATGACTGAGAGTTGTAAAGGGCAGGGGGGTGAAAGCATGCTGCTGAATAGGGTAAACCTTCACTGTCTGCAGAATCAATAGAAAGAAATGCCACAGTCATAGAGTGGCATCAGAACTGCCAGCCTTGTACAGTGCTACCTCCAATGTGAAGCCCCTCTGGTGAGAGGGGACCTTCTGAAAGGACATACTCTGGATTGGATTGGATTGGATAAGATTTACAGTCCAGTGAGGTTACCCTCATGGAAATTCGGGCTGCTTTCTCCCCGGGGAAAGCGAGCTGCCATACATACGGCGCTACCCATATATTTTTTTTTCCTGCATGCGTGTATTCATGTTTCCTGAGACTTAATGCCGTGTGAGATGGAATTTTTTTACTTTATTCCAAGTCCCACGGGTATTTGATGGACATTTTTATCTATGCCTATACAATTTTGCCAGGAAAGACCCTTTTGTCAATCGTGGGATCTTTAACGTGCACACCCCAATGTAGTGTACACGAAGGGACCTCGGTTTTTCGTCTCATCCGAAAGACTAGCACTTGAACCCACCACCTAGGTTAGGAAAGGGGGGAGAAAATTGTGGCCTGACCCAGGCCTGAACACGCAACCTCTCGCTTCCGAGTGCAAGTGCGTTACCACTCGGCCACCCAGTCCTGTTGTCCTTTTGTTTATTAGTATTATCTCTATCAAAATCAACCTGTCATGACAGGTCACCAAGGTTGTAGGGACACTTTTCGCTGGTCCATAGTTTGTTCTTTCAGTTTTGTTGCAGCTACATGTACTAGCAGTAGCAATGTATGTAGACAGAAAAAGTTATGTGATGTGGCCAGCCATTTTCCAAAATGTTTTGTTTTTTTTAATTCCAAATTCTGGCCCTCCCATTAACCGGTAAAATTAAGCGTAAATACCAAATGATTATAATATGTATATATATGAATGTATTTGTCGGGAAGATACCATTACCAGGTATGTGTGACAGGTTGCATATTTCATTTTTTGGTATTTCGAGATTTTTATCCAAAATGTCCAGGAAACACTATACCTTTGAAGATGGCCTGCTCATCAGAGGGCACTTTGTTCAATTCATATTTGCACATCATAATGCTTGTGGGCTTGTTGCAAATGGACCTATTATTCCTCAGATTTGGAAATAAAATTAAGAATGCATAGAGCAGATAGAAGTAATGCAACCATTGACTTATTGTGTGGCCAATTTTAAAATGTAGCAGAGACATTATTCTCAGCAGCACCGGCTATCCATGTTAAAGTTTGAAAATGTTCAGATTGTGTCATACTTGGTGTTAGCATGAACTTTTGGTGAGACTCTAGGACTTGGAATTAAGTTAACTTAGAGCTAATATCTTGACAGGCTTTTGTGCAATTGAGCAGTGCTCCATTTTTGGTCTGTATCGGAGGGATGGGCTCTTGAGCTACTTAGAAATTGCATGTATTTTCTTCTATGCAGAGTAGTAGTAATGCATATCATTATTTTATTTTATTTTTTTAAAGTTTCTGACAAGGCAAAAAAAGTTAGGTTCTTTCTTTTTGCACAAGAACATGTTGCTTTTTATTGGCCGGAAATCGTGCGAGCTGTGTCCAGGGATGTCAGAGAAGAGGAATTTTCCTTGTAAAATCTGCAAAATCAATTTTTGTACTGTTTTTATTTTAATTTGTTTTGTTTTTATAAGGGTCAAAAGAAAAACATGGTGTGGTCGGGGACTGGGAAACATTGAATTTTTTTTCTTGGCCGTACCAAGTAGGATAGTTGCTGACAAGCAGTATGGCAAGTCTCACAACAGCGAGCTGTCGCTGTCTATCTTCTAGAAATAAATCATGAGTTGAAATTCTTGGAAAATGTCAGCCAGTCATCGATTCTATTTTTGGATTGTCACAGTGTTACAACGCCAAGTAATTTGGTCATACGCACGCAAGTCTAACTTTCTTTTTGATTCGAAGGCAAATTTCAGTTTTGTAAAGACAGAAATTAAAGTAATTGATCTTGTTCTTGACGTTGTTTTGTTTCATTTTTAATTTTTTCAAGCCTTCTTTTTAGGGAAAAGGCCGTCCGCTTATTACATTATATGTAGTTTAAAGTTAGAAATGTGTGCGGATGAGGGCTTGGCATTATTATACTCCGTCGTGTGCCTGTGGATGCGACCGGGAACCTCGTAGCCTGACCCTCAAGGACAGCACTTCGGACAAGTGTAACAGTGCTGTCACAATCGGCCTTGTTGACTGCCTGTGGAAAATTTCATCACCCCACCAAATGGACTCGTCCGCACAAGACTCCTACTTCCCTTGGCACACGGCCAAGTGAGATTGCGAGCCGTCCGCTCTATTTTTAGCTTCTCGCGCAAACAACCCTTTCTGTACACCAAATTATGTGCGTTTATTCGTTCCTGGTGGCGATCGAGTTAGTATGAGTAGGTCGCTTGAGCTTTGTACACCCAAAAAGTATGTTACAGCGAGAAAATCGTCGTCACTGTTGCTGTTTTCGTGGTGTGACAGCGAACACCTGACAGGAAATCCATCGGAGTGATAGTGAGGCGGTGGGGAAAACCGCGAGAGGGGAGGGAGGGAGGGAGGGAAGAGGATGGGTGGTGGGGGAGGTCGGGGGTAGCTGTCGGGTGGAATACCGGGAAACACGTGGGTGTGAGGGGGGGAGGGGGGTGTCGCACGGGGCGAGATAAGAGTCGATTGTATTTCGTCCTCCAGTACGTAAAACGTATAGTTGATGCAGGCAAAGCGAAGGTCGTGCACAGCTAAAACCCGCTGCGCTGGGAAGAGTGGGATTAGTCAGTGGTGGAAAAAAGGCGAAGGTCACAGAGCTAAAAGCTGGGGCATACCGCGCCCGTTTCAAAGGAAGCCCATTGCACGGCGCGCGGTGACGTCATTGTTGCCATGGTGTTGCCAATCACACGGGTGTTTCCCAAGATTTGCCGCGCATTGTGCAAGCGTTTTCCTGTGCTCGGCCCTCGCACTCGTCAAAAATTATCTCCGCGTTTTGTTTTTTTTGTTGCTCTTCGCCCCCAATTTAGTAGAAGTTTCTGTGGTTTTTGTTTTCCTTGTGAAACCGTTAATTTTTTCAGTTGAGGTTGCTTTTTGAGTGATTATTTTAAGTGTCACTTTTCTTAGGGTGTTTGCAGAGGGTCAAATAGTGTGCCGGGTATTCCCATCCGAGTGTGAAACGATCGGAAATAAGACATTTTATACTGTAAGACATAGGCTGAAAATAGCACCTTATGAAGTTTATTTGACAATGGCGGCGAATCACTTCAATCATGGAGTTATGCCTGAGTATGTTACACTGTTATACAAATCTCTGTATACGGGTTTATTATTGTTTTCACTTTCTGTGTACAGCCGGCACTGACAATAGGCATGTCCCACACGGGGGGGGTTCTCGTAAATAAATCTTATTTCCATTGAATATAATTATGATTGTCAATTATCACAAACAACATGGCAGCATTAAACTGAATAGACATATCAACTGATATGATTATGGTTAAGTTGTCACAGTAAGATTATGGTTGTCGCCGCGCAATAACTGAGATGACTATGAAACAAGGCTGAACGGCTGTCCGGCATTTAAATAGATCACCGAGTATCATTCGGGATTTTCACAATATGTTTGTGATTGTCACATTAGCTTACATGACGTGAAAACGATGCAGAACTACTGTTTGGCTTTGCATAAATCGATAATATGATCTGTCATTGTCACAAAATGTCCGCCTGGCTTTACAATAAATCAAAACTAAGAAGCCGCGCCGGGCCAGTCCAGCAAGAACTGTGAGAATGGGAACTCAAAACAACAGCATTTTATCGAGTGCTAAATCGTCTCAGGTTGTACCTACATTTCCTCAGGCCGGGGTCGGTCCATCTTTATTGCAGGGGGGGGGGGGGGGGGTGAACGTGAATGCCAGCTATCGACCGCTCTCTTGCTGTCAGCCAAGAGAGAGGGAGGGGGGGGAGACAGTCAGAGCCAAAGAGAGAGACAGACAGACAGACAAACAAACAAAAAGAGTGAGGGAAAGAGAGATAGAAACATACTCAGAGCCAGAGAGACACACACACAGACAGAGCGAGGGAGAGAGAAAGAAAGGTAGAAACATACCCAAATCTAAAGAGAGAGTGAGAGACAGACGGACAGAGTGAGGGAGAGAGAAAGAAAGGTAGAAACATACCCAAATCTAAAGAGAGAGTGAGAGACAGACGGACAGAGTGAGGGAGAGAGAAAGAAAGGTAGAAACATTCCCAAATCTAAAGAGAGAGTGAGAGACAGACGGACAGAGTCAAAGATACTCAAGAGATAGAGAGAAAGTCAGATAATTGACTGACTGATGCGACGAACAAAATTCACAGAGGTATGCGTTTCATGTAACTAGGTTGAGAAGAATAAAAACACACGCCATAAGGTGACATCCTTTTAGACTAAGAGAGACAGAGAGTGAAACTGACAGAATAGGAGAGAGAGAGAAACAGGCAGACAGGCAGGCAGGCAGGCAGGCATTCAGACCCAATAGTCCAAGAGAAGAGTGAGAGACTGAGAGAGAGAGAGAGACAGACCGAGACAGAGAGAGAGAGAGAGTGAAAGAGAGAGAGAGAGAGACAAGGAGACAGACAGAGAGAGAGAGAGAGAGAGAGACAAGGAGACAGAGAGAGAGAGAGAGAGAAGACAGAGAGTGAAAGAGAGAGAGAGAGAGACAAGGAGAGAGAGAGAGAAGGAGACAGAGAGAGAGAGAGAGAGAGACAGGGAGAGAGAGAGAAGCGGAAAGAAAGTCGTAGCCCAGCCAGGGGTCCCAGTGGTAGAGTCGCTGTAATGTTGTGCTGATGTGGCTGCTTTTCCAAATGTCAACCGTTCCTGCACCGCTAAATTCTATTGATTTCCCTCCCCGTGGAAACTGGAAAGTCTTGCTGTCTGTCACACTCTGTAGTGTGTGTGTGTGTGTGTGTGATCAGTCTGTGTGTATGTGTATCACTATCAGTGTGTGTGTGTGTGTGTGTGTGTGTGATCCGTTTGTGTGTATGTGTATCACTATCTGTGTGTGTGTGTGTGTGCAAGAGAGACTCATGCGCAAAACCTTTCGGAGTTGGAGGTCAGACTGAAGGATTGTGTTGGGCACGAGAAAGTCTAGAATAGTGGATCCTGCACACACACACACACACACACACACACACACACACACACACACACACACACACACATATATATATATATATATATACACACACACGCACACACACACACACACGCACACAAACTGATCACACGCACACACACCCACATACACACACACACACACACACACACACACACACACACACACACACACACACACACATGTATGCAAATGCACGCACCTTATCCTTTGCAACCCATCCCAAACTCTGACCGAGGGAGGAGAATTCCCCTGAGGTGTTACTGTTAGTGAAATTGTTCAATTCCAAAGTTGTTTTCTCCCGTCTCTGTCAATTTCTGACACAACATTCTCTCTGGGACGCAGGCCTGCAGCTGAAAATAAAAACGAACACAAAGAGAGAGAGAGAGAGAGAGAGAGAGAGAGAGAGAGAGAGAGAGAGAGAGAGAGAGAGAGAGAGAGAGAGAGAGAGAGAGCAGTCTTGTTTTGAATCAAAACGGATTTTCTGTGACCTTTGCAAATGGTAATGTGCTCTTTATCATTGGCTTTTGTATTTTATTCAACTATTGTTTTCGTGCATCGGAATTGTTTTTATATGTCATTGTGATCTTTCGAGATTGTCACTAACTGACACAGCTAGCACAGCTAGGTGTACTTGCGTTATCTGACAAGAAGTGACATAGTTTGGGTTATTCTTGAAAAGCTTCGGTCTTTCTATGCAAACGAAATATACCAGAGAAAAAAATCCTTGCCAGTTCGTTCATTTAAGCAAGATTTTTTGTTTTTTTAGTGAACTCTTGTTGAAATGAACAAGTATGTTCTTATGTCAAACAGAATGAATAACCTCCCTTGGTTATTTGATAAGTATGTTCTTGTGAAGATATGTGTGGATTTTTTATTTATTTTTTATTTTAGTGTGTGTGTGTGGGGGGGGGGGGGGGCGGTGAAGAGGTGCAAGCGGTTGTTGCTTGTGCTGTTGTACACACTGGCGAGGCCCCGTTGTACATAGAAGGTAAATGTGTCGCCCAACTGGGAAGGTCATGACCCTTAATTAATGCAGCCCTACTCCATCTTCGGAGGAGGAAACAAATTAACATGAATAGAGGGCTAAGAATCCCCTCTCTAAATCAGGTACTGTACAGCAAGTACAAAGGTGTGTGTGTGTGTGTGTGTGTGTGTGTGTGAACTTAAAGATGCCGGAGATGAAAACACGCAGCTCGTTTTTCCAGCGAAGGAGAATGTATGTGCGCCTGTCGCTTGCAAAAAGACGTACAGTTGTCTTCAAAACGTAATGATACCATTGCTTGTTTACATTATGGACAATGCTTGTCTGTGCACACACACACACACACACACACACACACACCAAACAGGGTTAAAAACAAACCCAGCTACTGCAATGACTCACGGTGTCACATGTTGTCACTTCCCTGCTGTCGACTCGCATTGTGATCGCGATGTCAAACTGAGTGGCTTCTAGCAGTACGTGACGAACATTTGTGCTAAGTTGTCTATTGCTTCTCTGTACATAATATTAGCTTTGTGTGGTTACAGTCACCCATTTCAGTCTTTTCACATTGGCGTCATGATGATGATAAGAAGGGCGAGTTAAAACCAGTTTGGCTTTGGGAAAGTCGTAGATCTTTTTCACGCACTGTTGTATATTTTGATGTTATTGTTGCCGAACGGTGATCGTCCTTGTTGACCGAGATTAGTCATTGCTCAATACTTATCGGGTTCAGGAGTATGTAGTCCTGCACCGGTTGCTTCCCTTTAGTCCCCTCGGTTGTCGACCTTGGCAGGTTGTTGCACTTGAAACCGAGTAAGCAGTGGTCGTTTTGTAAGGTGAACATTATTCCAGCGTCGCGGACGACGCTGGTATCTGTGGTTGGGAAGAACGTGCCTGTGGAGAATTAGTCTCCAAGCCAAAGCGCGCTGACTCTCCAAGCCAAAACAATTTCAAAGCTGAAAAAAAATGTACAATTTACGCGAAACGATTAAACACAGCTTTCGGGTGTTTTTTTTAATCTAAGATGTACATAAATATACCACTCCGACCATAAGGAAAAGAAAAAAAGACACACACAAAAAAAGACCGAGAGGAGCCGAGTCAATCCGAGACCAACCGAGAGGACGTGTTTCGCGCCGTTTCGACGTCGTTTGTTCAGATGCGGCCGGTTGGATCAGTTGCGGTCATACAGGGGCGCCTTGCACAAGAAAAGATCTTCAACAATCCCGATCATCATCATGGTACAATAATGTTTTGTGCGCCCCCATGTATGTGTTCTATGCTAATAATGCACGGTTGTGAAATGTCCGTACACATTTTGTGGCACTATGTAATTGTTAGTGCATCCTCCTGCGGATGCTTCGTGCTAAAAATGCACTTCCATTAAAATATTGTACGCTCATGTCAGTAATATATTTTGAATTGTTTCTCTGTCAATTTCAAGTGTTTGTTTCCAATTACTTCAGTATCTCCGTGTTGCAATTCCAGGTGATTCATTATGCATGTGCCAATTTGAGGTGTTTAATTCTGATTCCTGTATTTACAGCGTAAAATTAAAACTATTGTTTTCAAACATTCCTATGACACCTAGTAATGGTTCTGTGGTTTTGTTTTTAATTTGTATTTTGTTTTTCTGCAATAAATATTTGAAATGGATCTGAGGCCGACTTACTACTTTTAGCACTCTTTTTCACCACATTCCCACGTACAGATATTGCAATATCAACTCTTCCTTTCTACCTGTTTCAAACAAGCTCTATTTTTTAATTAAAAAGTTTTTACTAAATGTCTTAACATAGAGGGGGGAATCGAGACGAGGGTCTTGGTGTATGTGCGTGTGTGTGTGTGTGTGTGTGTGTGTGTGTGTGTGTGTGTGTGTGTGTGTGTGTGTGTGTGTGTGTGTGTGTGTGTCTGTCTGTGTGTGTGTGGGTAGAACGATTCAGACTAAACTACTGGACCGATCTTTATGAAATTTGACATGAGACTTCCTGGGAATGATATTCCAGGACGTTTTATTTTTATTTTTTTATAAACGTCTTTTATGACGTCATATCCGGCTTTTTTGTACAAGTTGAGGCTGCACTGTCACACCCTCATTTTTCAATCAAATTGATTGAAATTTTGGCCAAGCAATCTTCGACGAAGGCCGGACTTCCGTATTGCATTTCAGTTTGGTGGCTTAAAAATTAATTAATGACTTTGGTCATTAAAAATCTGAAAATTGTAAAAAAATAAAAAAAATTATAAAACGATCCAAATTTACGTTCATCTTATTCTTCATCCTTTTCTGATTCCAAAAACATATAAATATGTTATATTTGGATTAAAAACAAGCTCTGAAAATTAAAAATATAAAAATTATGATCAAAATTAAATTTCCGAAATCGTTTTAAAAACTATTTCATCTTATTCCTTGTCGGTTCCTGATTCCAAAAACATATAGATATGATATGTTTGGATTAAAAACACGCTCAGAAAGTTAAAACGAAGAGAGGTACAGTAAAGCGTGTTATGAAGCACAGCGCAACCGTTACCGCGCCAAACAGGCTCGTCACTTTCACTGCCTTTTGCACTAGCGGCGGACTACGTTCAGTTTCATTCTGTGAGTTCCACAGCTTGACTAAATGTAGTAATTTCGCCTTACGCGACTTGTTTTTTCTTGTGGCTGTTTGATCAATTCATAGCAAGCATTGACTGAAATAAACAATTTATATATCCAGCACAACATGCAATTCATTGACTTTTGACTCTAACCTTTTAACACTTCCCAAAATAAATCTTTGGTGGACATTGCATCGACGCTGTTCATTTTGAATGAACATTTTTCTTGTAATATATGGTGGGGGACATCGTAGCACTGAGATCCGGAAAAATGCCTGAGAGTTTATCTGTTGCTCATGCTGCATTTGAAATTAAACTTTTGTCCTGTTTGCCCCAAACATTGCGTTTTCATGTTCTGGGATATTGTGCGTATGAAGTAAAGGCTGTTTTTATATTTAGTCAAGTTTTGACTAAATATTTTAACATCGAGGGGGAATCGAAACGAGGGTCGTGGTATATGTGCGTGCGTGTGTGTGTGCGTGTGTGTGTGTGTGTCTGTGTGTGTGTGTAGAGCGATTCAGACTAAACTACTGGACCGATCTTTATGAAATTTGACATGAGAGTTCCTGGGTATGAAATCCCCGAACGTTTTTTTCATTTTTTTGATAAATGTCTTTGATGACGTCATATCCGGCTTTTCGTGAAAGTTGAGGCGGCACTGTCACGCCCTCATTTTTCAACCAAATTGGTTGAAATTTTGGTCAAGTAATCTTCGACGAAGCCCGGACTTCGGTATTGCATTTCAGCTTGGTGGCTTAAAAATTAATTAAAGGCATACTAACGCACTCCCGTGTTTACAAAGTGTAGTTTGCCCACAATCGATGTCAAACGCACCATAAGACCATATAATGACGATACGTCACCATGCGCGGACCATAATACATGCATTACAGCTTGTTCTAGCCTCTGAAAAAGTGAGGATGTCAACAAAGCCGCGGTGTTCTCTCCCTTGCATCAACGTTACATGTGTTGCCAAATCTATAAATAAGACGATCCAGATCAAAATGAAAATTCAAATATCTCAACATTTAAGGGGTCCTAGACCACAATATTTTGCAGGGGACTTAATTTAGTCTGTCTCCAGCTGTTGGTAAAGCAATTAGCGTGTATAGTCATCGAGTACATATGGCTTTAATGACTTTGGTCATTAAAAATCTGAAAATTGTAAAAAAAAAATAAAAATTTATAAAACGATCCAAATTTACGTTTATCTTATTCTCCATCATTTGCTGATTCCAAAAACATATAAATATGTTATATTCGGATTAAAAACAAGCTCTGAAAATTAAATATATAAAAATTATTATCAAAATTAAATTGTCCAAATCAATTTAAAAACACTTTCATCTTATTCCTTGTCGGTTCCTGATTCCAAAAACATATAAATATGATATGTTTGGATTAAAAACACGCTCAGAAAGTTAAAACGAAGAGAGGTACAGAAAAGCGTGCTATCCTTCTTAGCGCAACTACTACCCCGCTCTTCTTGTCAATTTCACTGCCTTTGCCATGAGCGGTGGACTGACGATGCTACGAGTATACGGTCTTGCTGAAAAATGGCATTGCGTTCAGTTTCTTTCTGTGAGTTCGACAGCTACTTGACTAAATATTGTATTTTCGCCTTACGCGACTTGTTTTTTTATTGAGCCCGAAGTCGACTTCGCAAAGTTTGTTTACAAAAAATGCAGTTCGCTGCCTAGAATCCTGTTCGCTGCCTAGAATCCTGTTCGCTGCCTAGAATCCTGTTCGCTGCCTAGAATCCTGTTCGCTGCCTAGAATCCTGTTCGCTGCCTAGAATCCTGTTCGCTGCCTAGAATCCTGTTCGCTGCCTAGAATCCTGTTCAACCGAGCATAAGTGACGAGAAAAGATCTCATGTGTGCCACGCATACAACCCAGTGTGTATAATATTCACAGGGGCTTAAACCCATGAGGTCCCGCAGTGGGGCACTGCGGTTATGAAATTAAAGGCCCCTCCTGTTTTTGGAACCGCAGGAGCTTTCTAGTTTGCTGTTAGGTAGATTTTTGGTTCCTCTTTCCTGTCATGCTCTCTTTTTCTTCATGAATTCTTTTCTTTTTTCTGCCTTCTTGCTCATTCACCTGTATTTTTTCCAAAAATCTCTTCTCTTGCCGCTTGTCTCGCGATTCATGTATAGTTTAATCTGTTAGTGTTCTGATGTAAGTCCAGCAGTAGATAGGTTAAGCCTATTTTAACATACTGGAAACTGGTAATCTTCCAGTAGGTATTAATTTAGTTTTACTAAAGCCTGCTGGGACACAAGTAATGGGTTAGTGCATTTGTAAACAGGAATCGCTTGACAAGTGGCCCCCTTCATCCCCCCCCCTTCCTCGTCCTGATATGGCTCTGCGTAGTCGGCTGGACGTTAAGCAACAAATAAACAAACAATTAAACCCATGAGGTCAAGGCTGTCGTTCTGGTTCTTAGTTCCGCACTGTTGATTGTGTGTGAACTTGTCTAAAGCAACACGGGCAGATTTACAGGTAGATTCTTCTAGTAAATACGTTGTCTTCATCAGTCAAAACTTATTGCAGTCAGCTTTGACTCTTACTTTTTGGAAGAGTAATCGACGGCATCAAAACAGTGCGCACGTGAAATCATATACAACCGATTCCCCTTGTACTGTGTTCAGTACAAATGTCCGTGCTGTAGAGAAATCACCAGAGTTCACATCTCGATCTTGAACAAAAAATATAGATGACCCAGTGTGCGCGTGGTGTGACTTTTTGATCGGGGCCTGTGTCACAACAGATACAAGCCGGGGACACGCAACTTCTGAGCTCAGCTGGATCAAGTATTTCACACAGTGAAAAGCCGGTCTGGCTGGAAACCGTGTGTAAAAACGATGACCTTTCAGAGGTGTAAGATGTAAGGACGATATTTCATTCCGGACAGGACTCTGTGGGATTGTCTGAGGATTAGAGGAGGGAGGTGGGGTCATTCGCAGGGGGGGGGGGGGGGGGTGGTGGTTGTCATTCGCAGATGAGACTGCACTATTGCGCAATTGGTTACTTCCGTTCTTGTCAACATTCGGACTGTGTTCAGTTGTGCCCAGATTTGGTGGATGATGATACAGTGTACTTATATATTAAGATCAGCGGAGACGAAACGAATTGTGTACGAAACAAATTTGTTGAATTGAAAATGATGGCGCATACATTAGTTTGAGTGTGTTATGAGTATAAACGACACCAAATAACTTATAAATACCCCGAGCGAATTTAAAATTTTTTTTTTTAATTTTGAGGAAATCTGTAAATTTACTATATTTGTAAATTAACTGTAATGGCTCACATTAGAACATTGTTCCCTCCCCGGCTTCCCGTGCACACATGTTAGCAAGAGAAAGGGACACAACTATGGAAAACGTAAGCCTTCAGGGATTAGATTTGACAATCTGGTGGATGCGGCAAGACATCGTTGGAAAAAAAACCAAAACCTCCTCCCCACCCTCTCACACAAAAATGACAGGAGATTGACAGGAAAGGAAATGAAATGGACAGGCGAATGGTCAAGGGGAGGGGATGGTTTCAACAATCTGGCGGATGCGGTTAGGTATTGTGAAATAATGAAGGCTAAAAAAAAATGACCGGAGAATAGCAGGAAAGGGGAGGAAATGGACAGATAAGTGTTTGTGGTGGTGGTGGTGGTGATATAACAATCTGGAAAATGCCGTATTCTGGTCAGGTGGAATGCAGAAGACAACACCAACATCAACAACAAATGGGAGGAGATGGGCAGGAAATGAGAGGAAAGGGACAGGTAAGTGTTACGGGGGAGGGGAAGTTCAGGAAAATGTGGTGAATGCTGTAAACAGACATGAGACTGGCAGGAGGGAGGGGTGGGGAGGGGTAAAGATAAGTGTTGAAGGGGAGGAGCTAGATGTGAAAATATATACGGGATGCAGCAAGAGACGATGGAATAAAGAAGACGAAGAATAACGGAAGATGGGGGGGGGGGGGGGGGGGCGTTGCTGTTAAGGGCAGAATATATCTGCGCAGTTTCAGCGGCACAGACGACGCACTGATGCTGCGATAGGGATTATGACGAGTACTTGGCCTGTTTTCCTTTCACGCAACGTGTAGCGGGCTGGGATGATCTGCAATGCGTCGTCTGTCGTGCTGAAGTTACATAGGTGAGCGCCAGGCCTTAGTAAACAGTGAGTGGATAAATATGTGCCCCCTCTCATCAGCCTCAGATACGTCCCGTATCACGAGCCCCCGCTGGACTTGTCACGAGGGCGTAAAACTTCATTCGCATGGATAGATAAGCGTTGAAGGTGGGGGGGTAGAATGTGAAAATCAAAAGGATGCGGCAAGATATGGTGACAAAAAAGGAAGCAAGGAAAAAATAAAAATACGGACAGTTTGTTTGTTTATTTGGTGTTTAACGTCGTTTTCAACCACGAAGGTTATATCGCGACGGAATACGGACAGTAAAAAAATGGGTTAAGACATGTGTGTGGTTCGGGGGATTAGGTGAGTGGGGGGGGGGGGGGGGTACCAGATAGAGACGAGTGAGGGGAGGGGGTAGAGAAAACAAATCTAAAGGCTGAGGGAAAAGGAAGGGGGGGGGGGGGGGGGTCGTGGGAAGAGACAACGAAGGACAAAAATAAAAATATAAAAAATCCGAATCTAGGAAGGGAGTCGCGCCTGCAGACACCAATATCGATCTTTTTCCATCGATTTTTGTGTGTATGTCCCAGCCGCTTAAACAACGGGTCCTAACCACTGTGGTCCTAACTCAGAAGAACTTCCTGCGCGCAGAGTCGCGTAGCCCTGTCTGGTCTATGGAAAGCCGTTTGGCTCATAACCATTACACGCGTAATAAAAAATAAATACACGCGTAATAAATGATTAATACGCGTGTAATAAATGATTAATGCGCGTGTAATAATCATTTTTTACGCGTGTAAGAAATGATTAAATACGCGTGTAATAACTATTTCATGCGCGTGTAAGAAATGATTAAATACGCGTGTAATAAATATTTCATGCACGTGTAAGAAATGATTAAATACACATGCAGGAAATAGTTTATACGCGTGTAAGAAATGATTAAATGCACGTGGAATAAAAATGTCATACACGTGTACGAAATGATTAAATACACGCGTAATAAATATTTCATGCGCGTGTAAGAAATATTTAATACACGCGTAATAAATATTTTATGCGCGTGTAAGAAATAATTAATACACGCGTAATAATCATTTCATGCGCGTGTAAAAAATATTTAATACACGCGTAATAAATATTTCATGCGCGTGTAAGAAATAATTAATACACGCGTAATAATCATTTCTTACACGCGTATGAAATAGTTATTACACGTGTATTTAATCATTATGCTATTCCATAGCATAAGAAAAAAGATAAATTACACGCGCATTAATCATTTATTACACGCGTATTAATCATTTATTACGCGTGTATTTATTTTTTATTACGCGTGTAATGGTTATGAGCCAAACGGCTTTCCATACTGGTCGCTTTCTGCGTAGCGGAATAGAGGAGAAAAAATTACGCGGGCGAGAAACTGGGCCACTGGGATACGGGCTTTAGCTGCTTGCTGCCCTCCGCTACAGGCACATGACTGAGAGTGCTTTTCCTCTTCAACTACTTCGTCGTCGTCGAGCGTCATCATCATCATCGTTTCTGTTTCGTACTAAAAAAAATGTTGCGTTTTGGATGAGTAAACATTAAATGAGGGACTTATTGATGGGATTTAGTGACTGGTTAATTGTACACTGACACGCACGTACGCACACGCGCGCGCACACATACACACACATACACACACGCACGCACGCACGAACACACGCACACACACTGATTCTCACTCTCTTTTTCTCTCTCTCTCTCTCTCTCTCTCTCTCTCTCTCTCTCTCTCTCTCTCTCTCTCTCTCTCTCTCACATCTGAGCCCACATCACAGGTGCAAAATGTTTAACTTACCGGTAAATCTGTATGTTACAGGGCCATTGGATGACGATTTTGACTTTGAAACAGCCAGTGGGAAAATCCTAAAATACTCTGGTAAGTAGACCTAGCCTTTACATCATAAGTTATTTGTTCTATGAATTATTACGTAACATATTAAAGGCACACTCCCTCCCATGCAAACAATTCAGCTCACCGTCTCAGACTTGGCCAGGCTTGAAGTCCTAACATGAGACAAGACCAGTCCTTTCCTTTGGTCACATACCTTCTTCTTCTTCAGCGTTCCAGAAATTCTGGTGAGGTGTGTGCTCGTTTGCCCATGTGGGTTCCCCACACTATACTCTGAGAGCATAGTCAGCTTCACTCCGCTTTCGTTGGGTAGGCATGCTGGGTATTTTCGTGTTTCCATAACCCACCGAACTCTGACATGGATTACAGGATCTTTTCCGTGCGCACTTGGTCTTGTGCTTGCATGTACACACCAAGGGGGTTAAGTCACTTAGCAGGTCTGCACATAAGTTGACCTGGGAGATCGGAAAAATCTCCACTCTTAACCCACCAGGCGACAGCGACCGGGATTCGAACTCACGGCCTCTGGATTAGGGGGCCGACGTCTTACCACCACGCCACTGGGTCACATACCAACAATCCACAGGCCAAGTTGGCTTTTTTTTATGAATTAATTTCTTACACCATGTTTACAGAGAGCAGTTCAGGCTTTTGAGTTTAGTATGTGTCCAAGTGGAGGGCTGGTCTTACTCTTATCCCATGTATTGGGGTGTGCACGTTAAAGATCCCACGATTGACAAAAGGGTCTTTCCTGGCAAAATTGTTCAGGCGTAGATAGAAATGTCCACCAAAATACCTGTGTGACTTGGAATAATAGGCCGTGAAAGGTGGATGCAGCGCCTATAGGCTGTTGATCTGCTGGCCGATGTGAATGCGTGATATATTGTGTAAAAAAATTCCATCTCACACGGCATACGCGCTTTGAACTTCGGATAAGGCGCTATATAAATACCCGTTATTATTATTATTATTATTATTATTATTATTATTATTATTATTATTATTACAGTAAAAGGCTGGCCAGATCTGAGACCATGAGCTGAACTATTTGCACGGGGAGGCGTTGACCTGTCGTAAATCCTATGTAGTCATGCCACCGTCTGTTTCTACACATCTCTGTTCTGTCTGTTAGTTTGTTTGTCTCATCTTTGTGGGTCTCCGTCATTCTGTACTAAATGTGGCTGTGCCATATAGTTGTTGTATTTTGCTTTTGAGTTCAGTTGTGCAAATAGAATTAAAAGTACATTGGAATAAAAATCAACTCATTGTGAATGACAAAAAATGTTAAACATGCTTTTGTCGTTCCCTTGATGTTGGCTTTTTTTATGCATTTTCCTCGCTGTGCCTGTAAAATGTGTGTTATTGTTTCACAGTAGGCAGTGATTCTGATCCTTTGTACAGTGGAGCCCGCTTTTAAGACGACCAATATAAGACTCCCTCCCTTTTGAGAATCAAAAGAACAAGAAAGGTGTGTTGTTGGAACGTTTAATTTGTGACAAAAAGTTTGTGAACATAAGGTTTTGTTTTGTCACAAATTAAATGTTCAAATAACATATCTTTCTTGGGTTTTTTTATTCTGAATTTTGGAATGTTGGCAGTCTTATTTGTTTTTTGGATTCCTCCCTTTTAAGACCATGTTTTCTCATTCTTTTTGTTCATAACCTCTGTAAGTTCACCCCTATTTTAAAATTCCTTCCTTTTTAACTTTGAGACATGATTTTCTTGGAGTTTTGTTTAGGTCTTAAAAGGCGGGTTCCACTGTACATTGTAATGCATTGCTGTGCAAATGTTAGGAAGGGTAGCAAAAACACAAACGGATTAGGACTGACCAAACAGCATACATGACAGAGCAGAATAATGATCAGCAGCTATAATGAAGTCGCATGAGTGCTGGCAGAAGGGTTGAATGGAAATGTTATAAAGATGAGATTAGTGAGGATTACATAGAAAGGGAATACTCTGGATAACTTGAAATGTTAACTACAGCTAAATTAATTTGATTTTGGGTATGTTTGGCTTGGTCGGGATGAATTCAATGAAACCGTTGCTACATTTATTATAATACATGTAAGGCCAAAAAAAAAAAATAGGTGTGGTTACGGTAACATAGCCAAAAAAAATAGGGTAGGTAGGTAGGCAATCACTTTTTTTTTTTTTTTTACTTTTTTTTCTAATGTGTACAAATTAAACCTACTTGACAGGGAAATAAGTGTGCGACACGGGCGCTTTCGCTTTCATTGCGTTTTTTGCACTCGTTTTTTTTTGTTTTTTGTTGTTGTTTGTTTGACAAATGTAATAAAAAGTTATAGGATCGGCCCCTAAAAATAGGGTAGGTCGGGTTACCGTAACCACACCTATTTTTTTTTTAGGCCTAAATCCCCTAATCCTCATGTGTGTGTAAAAATCAATTCAAACGATATGGAAGCAACGATGCATAAATGTAATTCTGATGCAAATATGGATGCCTCCTTAATTGATGAATTCCGAAAATAACTCTGTCATTCACGACACACATGTCACTAGTAATTGGCCCCTCCAATGTTTGTACGAGATTTTGCAAGAAAAGGTCACTCTTCCAGTTCCAAAACCCATGTAAACCCGACGGAGTTATTTTCGAAAATTAATCGTCTATTCTTAATATTCAATACTTAAAGTTTAATTTAGGTGACATATCAGGCTGGGTAGTGATAAATTCAATCAAAGCAACGTCACATGATTAACATAGTTTATTTTATTTGATATAAATCTGATGTGGTTACAGATGAGTCTGGCACTGGCGCCCTTATTATTCACGAGACAGACGTCGATACGGTGCCATCGCACAGTCAGGACACAGGTACAATCATTTAACACATAGTCTTAAACTTAACCTAGTAATAGAACATGTAATTTCTTACCGACTTACTGCCCGTTATGCCAGTTGGCATGTAGGGCAGCAACAAAGGAAACTTAACCAGTAAAACTAAAAGAAAATGTAATTTGGGTGGGTGGTTTCTCATACTACACAAGGCATTAATGCAAACAATAGAACAGTGAAACAAAGCATCATCAAAACAAACAAAACCCAAAGAAATGTCATACACTTGCCCCAGCATGTCGTAAGAGGCGACTAACGGATTCTGTTTCTCTTTTTACCCTTGTTAAGTGTTTCTTGTATAGAATATTGTCAATGTTTGTAAAGATTTTAGTCAAGCAGTATGTAAGAAATGTTAAGTCCTTTTACTGGAAACTTGCATTCTCCCAGTAAGGTGATATATTGTACTACGTTGCAAGCCCCTGGAGCATATTTTTTATTAGTGCTTTTGTGAACAAGAAACAATTGACAAGTGGCTCTATCCCATCTCCCCCCTTTCCCCGTCGCGATATAACCTTCGTGGTTGAAAACGACGTTAAACACCAAATAAAGAAAGTCATACACTTGCAGGGTATAATACTATAATAAAGTTGGCTGTTTGGTGCAGACCATCTGTTTCTAAAAAGCTGACCTCCTTAAAAGCACAACCGGCACGGTTGGCCTAGTGGTAAGGCGTCCGCCCCGTGATCAGGAGGTCGTGGGTTCGAACCCCGGCCGGGTCATACCTAAGACTTTAAAATTGGCAATCTAGTGGCTGCTCCGCCTGGCGTCTGGCATTATTGGGTTAGTGCTAGGACTGGTTGGTCCGGTGTCAGAATAATGTGACTGGGTGAGACATGAAGCCTGTGCTGCGACTTCTGTCTTGTGTGTGGCGCAGGTTAAATGTCAAAGCAGCACCGCCCTGATATGGCCCTTCGTGGTCGGCTGGGCGTTAAGCAAACAAACAAACTTAAAAGCACACTCCGTCGTGTGTAAAGGATGGGGCTCACTATCTCAAACCTGTGCAGATTTTACAGGAGATAAGACCATCCCCCCACTTTGACACATACGGGCATGGTGGTAAGACGTCGGTCTCTGAATCGGATGGTCGTGAGTTATAATTCCGGCCGCGGCCGCCTGGTGGGTTAAGGGTGGAGATTTTTTCGATCTCCCATGTCAACTTATGTGCAGACCTGCTTGTGCCTTATCCCCTTTCGTGTGTACACGCAAGCACAAGACCAAGTGCGCGCGGAAAAGATCCTGTAATCCATGTCAGAGTTCGGTGGGTTATAGAAACACGAAAATACCCAGCATGACTCCCCCAAAATCGGCGTATGCTGCCTGAATGGCGGGGTAAAAACGGTCATACACGTAAAAATCCACTCGTGCAATAAACATGAGTGAACGTGGGAGTCTCAGCCCATGAACGAAGAAGAAGAAGAAGAACACGTACCAAAAATCACCAGTCGGGCTGCTGTATAGTGTATGTGTGGGGTGAAATCTGTTGATGATCTACTTAAGAAGTCACTAGTAGTCATGGAATCTATAAATATATTATTCCCGCTTTACACAGAATGCAGTCAGGTTGTTGAATTTAGGTATGTGTCTAAGTGGTGCGGTGGTCTTGTCTCATGTGAAAGTCTTGACAAATTTGAAATGTTGAGCCATATCATTGACACTGGAAGGAATATATGCCTTTGAATTGGGATCAGCTCGTTACTCCCCCGGCTCGTTACTCCCCCTTAGGGTTAGAGTTAGGGTTAGGTTAGGAATAGTAACAAGCCGGGGGAGTAACGAGCCGGGGGAGTAACGAGATGCTCCCTTTGAATTAACCTAGCAAAGGAGAAGGTTTAAGAAAAAAATAGACATACTTTGGGTGGTTGGTTTCTGATACAAGCCAATTAATACAAACAAAGCAACTTTGAAACAAAGCAGGATCAAAAAGAAAACACAAAATCCAAGAAACTTATACATTTGTAGTGTAATGGTTTGTGTTTTGGTGTAGATCATCTTGTGATCTGTGAAGAAAAGCTGACCTCCTAATTGAACAACACCAAAATGTGCTGTTTGTTTGTTTGTTCATTTTTTGTTTGATTTCGGGGTTTTTTCTGCAGTTTTATGCAATGATAAATGACAAAACAATGTAGCAGGCAAATACCCTGAAAATAAATGACTGCTTTTGTTTTATCCAATGATGAATGTCTTGATAGACTGGTGTGCTTTTGTTCGCTGAATGTTGGTTCATGGTCATGGCGCTCTGATGAGTTCATTCACTGTGAGTTCCGAGAATTATTGTGTCAAGGCTGGACCTGCTTTTGCATTTGAGTGTGACATTCCTTAAATGACAGTTGTTTCAAGTGCGTCATTGTTCTCCACTTCTCAGCTTACCAACTTCATATGTCGTCTGGCGTTTATTTCATTTTGACATTGACCTTGTTCCACTTTGCTGGGCAGTTTGTTACTTGGGAGACACGAGTGGTATTGGTGTTTTCTCTCAGTGTACTCACATCGGGGGACATAGATCTGTAAACAGAATTTTTTCAAGTTACAGAAAAATTCCCTCTAGACTTTTATTCAGAAGTATTGAGTCGATAGTTTTTTGTGTTTTTTGAGTCACTTGAGAAAAAGTGACTCTATGTAATCGGTCAGTGTTAGTCTGTCCGGCCGGCCGTCCGGCCGTCCGGCCGGCCGTCCGTAGACACCACCTTAACGTTGGACTTTTCTCGGAAACTATCAAAGCGATCCGGCTCATATTTTGTTTAGTCGTGACCTCCAATGACCTCTACACTTTAACGATGGTTTTGTTGACCTTTGACCTTTTTCAAGGTCACAGGTCAGCGTCAAAGGAAAAATTAGACATTTTATATCTTTGACAAAGTTCATCGGATGTGATTGAAACTTTGTAGGATTATTCTTTACATCAAAGTATTTACATCTGTAGCCTTTTACGAACGTTATCAGAAAAACAAGGGAGATAACTAGCCTTTTCTGTTCGGCAACACACAACTTAACGTTGGGCTTTTCTCGG